>NC_046154.1:134505666-134653166 GCF_011064425.1 Rattus rattus | reverse complement strand
TTGCGCGTTTGTTGTTGAGTTGGTTAACGTAGGGGCAAGGGCGGGCGGGGGTGACTGGTTGCTCTTCAGAGGGGCTAAACCAGTCTTACTTCTAGAAGCCGGGACAGACCCTCCTCTCTCCACCTCGCAGCCAACGTTCTCTCACTATTGCTAGATATAAAGTCAGGGTTTCATTTCTCTCAGCCCTAATTACCAGCGAGTTCGGATCTCCCTTCGTGTCACTAACCCTTTCATTTTCTGTAAGCTATGCCAGCTTTCGGCTTGTTTCCTTTCTTGCTTGCTCGCTTTAGGAACTATTTATCCCCAGATCCTGTGAAAGATGTATTGCATAATACAGAATCCTCTGTGAGACGTTTACACTTTTCTTAACCTGTGTGCTCGTATGCTGCTCTGATGAGACACCGTTACCAGGACAACTTATAAGAGAGTGTATTCCGGGAGTGGGGAGGGACTCGGTTTAAGAAGGTTAGAGTCCATGACCTCACGGTCAGAAGCATGATAGCGGTGGCTGGCATGGGACTGGAACAGTAGCTGAGAGCTCACAACTTGAGATACAACCACTTAGCAGGGAGCAAGACTGGAAACAGGGTGGGCTTTTCAAATCGCAAAGCCCAGTGAAACACCTCCCCCAACAAGGACACACCTCCTCGTCCTTGCCAAACGGTTCCACCAACTTCGGACAAAACATTTACGTGTATCAGCCTATGGGAGCCCTTCTCATTCAAACCAGCACCGTGTAGAATGTTTGTGATGGTTGTTCTCTGTTACGCCAGTGCTTCTGGGAGGATGGCTGAAGAACTAAGGGTTGTGAGTTAAAATGTCTGAAACTGACTGATCAAATCTCTCCTTGCTGGGTCCTTCTCCTCTGAGTACTTTTTAAACTCAATACATTCAAGCTTAGTGTGAGGAGTGACATTCAGAGGAGCTTCCTCGGACGTAATGGAAGATGTCTTGCCGTGACATCACGCCTTAAATAACTACCCACTTCTCAGCAACCCGTTCCCAAGCTGTCGGTTTAATGTAATTGTAATGGAGGTTCCACTCACATCCTGCCTTTTCCTCACAGGATGTCATGGGTTTTCTATGTCTGTTTCAAAGCCTGCTTTAAAAAAAAAATAAAAATAAGTAAATTTATTTATTTATTCCCTTAACAACCCAATATCAGCCCTTACTTTCCTCCCAGTATCCCCTCATGCGAGTCCTCCCCCACCCATTTCCCTTTCTTGTTCTCTTCCCTGAGTCTTAATTCCGCATTCCTCCATCCCCAGGCTCCTACCCCCCACCCCATCCCACCCCACCCCACCCCACCCCATCTGCACATCGTCTCCCAACAAGGCCAGACAAGGCTGTCCATTTGCAGGTGCAGGACTGGCAGGCAGCCCGGCAGCAGGCTCAGGGACAGCCCCTGCTCCGTTTGTTGAAGGGCCCACATGAGGAGTAAATGCTCATCTGCTACACATGTGCAGGCAGCCCAGGTCCGGCCCGAGCTCACCCTTTGCTTGGTGGTTCAGTCTCTGGGAGTCCCCAGGGGACCAGGTTAGTTGGCTCTGGACCCCTGTTGGTCTTCCTGTGGAGTCCCTGTTCTCTCCGCGTCCCTCAATCTTTCTCCTAACGGTAAAACTCCATCTCCTGTTTGGGTCTGAGTCTCTGCCTCTCTTTCCATTGGCTACTGGGCGGAGCCTCCCAGATGCTTTTTAAAGAGAGCTAAGAGGGGGAGAGTTTCCTGAGCTGCACCCGTTTAGGGAGACGTACACCGCTTAGTCCACCTGTGGCCTCAAAGGAGATCCAAGTATTTACCGTCTTGTAACTCGTTTGGAAGGATCAGTCTTTAGAACCAACCTTTTAAAAATGTTTTAGGGCTGGAAAGATGGTTCAATGGTAAGAGCGTGCACTGCCTTTGCAGAGAACCTGGCTTTGACTCCAAATACTCACATAGAGCTGGTTACGTCCAGCTCCAGGGGATCCAAAACCCTTTTCTGACCTCTGCTGACATGTGTTTGTGTGCACAGCATACACACACACACACACACACACACACACACACACACACAAATAGAAAAAAAAGTGTGTGTGAGTATACATATATGAGTTCAAACTTGCACATGCTTACGTAGAAGTCAGTAAAAGTCAAGGGGATACACTCAGATGCCTGTCCTTACCTTCCACTTTATATATGAAGTGGTATCTTCATTGTTTTTCTTCTGTGTATGTCGGGCTAGCTAGCCTGTAAGCTCTTGGGAACTCTCCTATATCTGTCTCTCATGTCCCCATAGGAGCATTAGAATGTAGACACCCACACTACATATCTGGCTTTTTTGTATGTTTTGACGATTCGAATTCAGGTCTTCTTGCTTATGCTGAAAGTGCTTTTACCCACTGAGCAGTTCCAACCCTGGGGCAAAAAGACAACAACAACATCATCAGAGGGAAGAGTGTCCAGCTCTTCTCATTACAGTGTTCCCCTCTCCAATACACAGCTCGTTGACTGTAGTGTTCAACAGCTCTCATACAGTCCTACTTCCAGCAGCAAACAAAGCACACTTCCTCTCACCTTTGTACAGGTAGGAGCCAGCTAAAGTAACTCCCCAGGAAAAAGACGAGCAGGGAGGGGAAAGAAAGAAGCTGATACACTACAAATGATAACTAACTGTCCTATTGCTGAACAGCAAATCTATTTCCCCCTCACAAAAAGATCAGTGATTTCACTGAAAATCCATAACACACTCTCCCTCCCTCTCTCTCTCTCTCTCTCTCTCTCTCTCTCTCTCTCTCTCTCTCTCTCTCTCACACACACACACACACACACACACACACACACAGGCTGACTTCCAGACATATACCTATTTTATCTGTCTGTCTGTCTATCAGCTATCTATCTATCTATCTATCTGTCTATCTATCCATCTATCATCTATCCATCTATCCATCTATCCATCTATCCATCTATCCATCTTCTCCCAAGGGTAAGAAGATCAGGAAACATGCAGACGCAATGGAAGAGTTTCTGCCTTCCCAGGTGGAAACTTTCTTCCTCACTTGTTATGATCTCCAAACAAAACCCAGACTTGCGGGGTCACAAAAGAAAATGGCTGCCAGTTGTCACCAAGTCATTCCTGCCCTTGGCTATCATTCTTCATGGGAGAATGCAACACATTCTGATTGCCAGTTAGCACTCTATGCATACATCAGATCACTGTGCTGTATACCACAAAGGTGCCTTTCTTAAAGGGAGTAAAGGGCTCTTGGTAATACCATTTGATTTCATTTAAAATTAAGTGTTTGGCTTCTTTTGGTTGGTTGGTTTTCCTGGCATTGTGGTGCACACCTTTAATCCTAGCACTCAGGAGGCAGAGTTCGAAGCCAGCCTGGTCTACAAAAGAGATTTCCAGGACAGCTAGTTCTACACAGGAAAAGCCTGTCTTGAAAAATTTTGTCTCAAAAAAAAAAAAAAACCCAAAAGACAAAATTAGCTGTCTTTGTTGTTTTCCTGTTTTCACTGTCGTGAGATGTGGGTCTTCATTCTGCTGTTCTTACGGGAAGCTGAGTGAGCTGCACCTGGGTTGTCTTTATCATTGCTCAGTGAAATGCCCGACCAAAGTTACTAAGGGAAAGAAAGAAGAGTTTGTTCTGGTTCGAGGCTCAAGTATCCGGAGTCCACCATGTCAGGCAAGGCCTGGTGGAGCAACTTCAGGTCCCGCTGCTTCTGTAGTCAGAAAGCACACAGAGGGGTGCTGGCGGTCAGGTAGCTTTCTCCTTTCTGTCCAGTCTAGAACCAAGCCCACAATGCTGCTGCCTACGTTAGGGTGTGTCTTCCCACTTCCGTTAGCCCCAATCTAGAACATCTTTCCCAGATGAGCCCAGAGGCCTGTCTCCTAGGTGATCCTAGATCCTGCCGAGGTTACAATCAGTATTAGCCATGGCAGGCTACATGGAAGATTGGTGACTCTCACCGCCCACTTTCTGACCTTTTCACCCAGTGGTAGAAGCTGTTTTGTGTGAGGTACCATCCTGATAAAGAAGATATCCATACAGATCGAATAGGTCGGAGAGAAGCTTGACAAGAAAAAACAAACTGAGACGACCACCCAGGGCCGAAGTGAGTTCTTCACATGAACACAAGTTACCGTTCCTTTGTTTATGACGTGTCTGATGGAATCAGCCGGCTACCACAAGGATGACTGCCCCTGCTGAGCACATGGCCATGTTGACTTTCAGGCATGGTCACTGCAGTGAGGAAGTTGGAGACTCAGGCAGAGGAGGATGTGTTCGTTTCTATTGTGAATGGTCTCTCTGCTCCTCTCCATGGCCCTTTATGTGCTCCTTTGTGATAAGCCTGCAAGGTGTGGACCACACAAACATGAACTGAGACCCCAGAACCCCAAGAACTGTGAACCAAACTGAACCTCTGCTTTTCACAGGGTCCTCTGGCTCAGGTATTTCATTTTCCTGGTGTAAAAGAAGGTTTATTGGGGGAAGGGGAGAGGAATGAAGACCTGGGAAACCGAAGAGGCAGCAAGCAAGCCATGGGGGGTGGGAGGGACAGAGACCCCAGTCAGCAGGAAGCAGTTTAAAGAACACAATAACCTCACTCCTGTCCTCCATCACCCATTCCTGGTTCCTCTGGTATTTTTAAAAATAATGGCAGAAAGGTAATACCTAGATTTTATTTTCATAAGAATCTCTAGGTACCTTTGAAGGCATTATAAGTTTCCTGGGAGGACCACAGGGTCCGAAGCTACATGTTCTCAAAAGGAAAAAGCTAGGGATTAGAGAGATGGCTTGGAGTCAAAAACACCAGAGCACCTGGGTTGGATTCCCATCACCTATGGGGCAAGTCATAACTGTCATTGACTCCAGTTCCAGGGGATCTAACACTATCACACAAACAAATGCAGACAAAACACCGATGCACATTTAAAAGAAGAAGAAGAAGAAGAAGGAAAGAACTGTTGTATCATATGCCTCATGGGAAAGAACTTTCTGTGGTAGCATTTATCCTCTCAAGTCCCAGGTGATGAGAAAGGCTTTAGGTGGGGCTTCATTAGTCTCCAATGGGCTGAGTTGTCAGAAACCATTCTTCTATTTGAGCCTGACAGATGTGAACCAATGGATCACCAAGAGTGTGTAGAAGATGTAATTACCAGTTTTCACACTACACTATAGCAAAGAATAGAAACTCTGATGAGGTTATACAGACAATGGGGTGATTACTTGGCCATGTGGTAAGGAATTACTAAAAAATAACAGTTAATATTTGGTGACAATATTTGTCGAAGACGGTGGGTTGGTCCCTGAGAGTAGTGTTAATGATCACCCAAAGTCTCTGATGATAGAAAAGGGTCCTTTCAATAAAGTGGACATGAAGGTCTGTTCTCTATCACTGAGCCACTGTCTTCAGTAGCCCAGGACTTGTGATGTGCCAAGAACAAAGCCATTGGAAGGTGGCAAAGGTTAAACACTGACGGGAGAAAAGGAGAAGGCTAGGGTCCCATGAATCAAGGGCACACTGCCAGTGATCTAAAGACCTTCCATGAGGCCTTCCTTCTAATGATGCTACCATAGCACCATGACTAGGGGACCTAATCAACACTGCTCTTCCCACAGTGTGGAGCAAAGGTTTAGTGGTTGAAGAATTAGTGCATTTATCTCTTACAAAGATATCATGGCACCAATATTTCTTGCTCATTGGGTCCCATCAGAGTGCTATTATTAGTGTAATTAATCCAGTTATTAATGTAACAATCCTATGTGTTAACTCTTGTAAAGTGAGTTAATCAATGGTGAAGAGTTACCAGTACCCAGCTGTACAAAGCAAACTTATTTCAGTGATTTCTATTAACACGGAGAAAAAAAAAATGAGATAAGAACCTTTATAGAAGTGCCTCAGCCAAGTTGGTTTCTTTCAGTGGAGAGAACCCACATCCAGTAATGGCAATTCAATCAACCGTGTTATTAATCACATAATAATCCTCTAGCACTTGAACTTGCAGAACATTCTGGGGCCTGACCCTACTTATAGAGCTAATTACAGGTCTAAAAGGGCTAAAGGTTTGAAGCATGATACCCAGTTTTGCTAAAACAAAGAACCAGCAATAGCCTGCCAGGAAGGGTAGGAGGGCTTCCTTGGTGTGCAGAGAAGGTTTGGGGAGCTAGAATATCCTGGCCCTCTGAAGAATTCACTGGGTCCACCAAATCACAATTTGAATTTGCAGGCTTGGACTCCCAATCAATACGCTGCATATTGTATATGAGATCCAGGAAAGCCAAATTCATTACCGTGCAGGATTCAACTCTAAGACTGCTTTTGCCCATGTGGGACCTACGGCTGTAAGAAATAAAAATTTTAACTGTCTCAAATTTAATGACTATGTTTTGCGTCCAGTAATGGACATATTTTAACTTTCTTTAAGTAGTTTATCACTTAAGAGACACTAGCCCCACACTTAAACGCTCATCCCTGGGGTCTAGTACTTTGCATGAATCCAAGAGACCTGTCAGAACCACAGCTCATTATTTTCTCAAATCAACCCTAAGTAGGCCCAGTAACCAAGCCCATATTTCTTCATCGTGTGAGATCTGTTTCCTATAACTACTGCCGGGTTCAATTTCCCCATCTGTGAATATTCTTAGTTGTGAGCCGTGGAGATTTATTGAGTTGGTTAGGGGGAAAAAAAAAACTCAGTTAGAAAGATGCCATGTGGGCCAATGAAATGGCTCAGCAGCTAAAGGCACTTGCTGCTAAACATGATGACTTGAGTTCAATCCCCAGAACTCACATGGTGGAAAGAAAAAACAAGATTCCTACAAGCTGTCCACACACCACACCCATGCAATGGCATGTACGCAGAAACACACACACACACACACACACACACACACACAAACAAATGTCAATAAATACTATAAAAACTTATAAAAAGCTATCATGAGTTTTAAACAGTCTCTACAAGGGTATGAAAACAAGAAAAACCATCCCCAGATTACACTACAGGGAGCGGCCTCTTCTCATTCCTACACAGGGCAAAGCTGAGTCACGCCTTGCCCCAGTCATGGAGGCCAGGAAAAGAAAGAACTGACATTTCTAACTCTTCTCACTTATTTTCAGTCTTGCTTCTCTGTTAGTTTTCCAGCGCTACAACAAAGCTCCTGGAACTGGGAAACTTTTAAAGAAAAGAGGTTGATTTAGTTCGTTGAGTGGAGAAATAAAAACATCTCCATAGCTTGGAGCTGGCTATCTCGTAGACACCTTGGCAACCTCACAACCTGGCAGATGGCTTCCTAACAGCTATTCACACAAGAGGAAGTGATCACACAACGAGAAAAGGAGCCAACAGTTGGCGAGTTTTCATGCTCCTCCATTAACATCCCTCTCTCAAGAAGTGTCCAGGGTTCCATGAGAGAGCATCGTCAATTCCTTTCAAGAGCTGGGCCTTTATTGACCTAATTACTTCCGAACGGGCCCCTCCTCTATGGTTCCCACCACTTCCTAATAGCGCTACACTGGGCACTGTAACAATCGGGATAGCCCAAACGGTCTGCACATATCCGCACGTATCCTACTGTTCATCAACAACTGGAGAACTTCTGGTGGGGCTAGAAAGATGGCTCAACACTTGAGAGTGTCGGGTATTCTGCCCACTCAAGTAACAGCAAAAGGCTTCCCAACTGTGGACTCTCTTTGTAAACTTTGCATATTTTATATACTTTTTAAACTTTGTAAACTCTCAAGGCCCCCAACCCCTAAAGAAAGGTTGTGTTTGCTCAATTCCCTGCTGGTGGCAACTTGGAGCAGAGGCAATCACCACTGGATTTGTCCCTCCACACCCCGGACCCTCCCAATAAACCTCTTTTATGAGACTTGCTACAGGTGTGGCCAAGAAGCAGTGAAGAAAAGAAGCAGAAGAAGGAGTGCAGGGCTGAGGTTCCTCAGCTCCTCAGCTGGGGATATCTTCCTGGGAGCTGCAACCCCTCTGCTGAGGAGGCTTCTCTCAGAGCTGTGTGTTTCCTGGGCTCCCATTTCTCAGTAGACCCTTCCATCGGGATACCATCCCCCCTCAGAGCCATGTTCCTAAGCTCCCCCCACCCCTGGAACACCTTCCCATCTGAGCAGAAAGGCCCACGAAGAGCACTGGCTTCTCTCCCAGAGGACCTGGGTTCAGTTCCCAGCATCCACTTGGCAGCTTGAAACTGTAACTCCAGTTCCAGGGGATCTGGCATTCTCACACAGATGTAAATGCAGGCAAAACGCCAAAGTACACAACACCAAAATAAGTAAATCTTATAAAAAGAAATTCTTGCATAGCAACATGCCTGAAGGGTAGGTACGTGACTAGGTAAATGCTCTAAAATTACGGAGGTTAGACTCCTGTGTGAGAACCATATTACTATGAAATAATGCATGTAAGTAGCAATATTTATAAAGGCTATGATAACGGAGAACGGAAATACTAATTCTGACAGGGATAACTGTGAAAGACTTCTAGAAGGAGTGGTATTTACATTGCATTTTTCTTTTCATGTTGCTTTTGGTTTGAGACAAGCTCTCTCTGTAAGCCGGGCTACACTTGAATGCAGAGACGTGCCTGCCTCTGCCTCATGGGTGCTGAGATTAAAAGCATGTGCGCCCCTGGCCAGCTTGTAGCTTATCTGAAAAGCTCAGTACAACTTGCTAAGGAAAAGTAGCAGGTGAGAGCGGGGTGTGTGGCAAGACTGCAAGGCAGAAGGTAGCAGGTATTAAACTTCGAAAAACTGTAGTCGTCCAAAGTTAGCAGGACAGATCAAAGTGGATGCAGGAGGCTGCGAATGGGTTTCAAGGTCTTCCAAGCTTGAGCAGATACTTAACTCCTACGAGAGGCAGTAAAGAGGTTCCAGCAAGAAAAAAAAAAAAAAAAAAAAAAAAAAAAAAAAAAAAAACAGGTGGGACTTCTGTTTCAGAATGAGCACTGTGGAAAAATGGTTCTCTGGGTGAAAAGTCCAAGATCAATGTTTTAGTTAGGTTCCTCTTGCTGTGATAGAGCACCACAATGAAAAGCAATCTGGCAAAGACAGGAACTAAAGTAGAGGCCATGGAGGAGCTTTGCTTACTGACTTATTCGTCATGGCTTACTTCGCCTGCTTTCTTCTATACCTCAGGTCCACCTGCCCAGGGACCGCATCACCTACAGAGGGTAGGCCGGTCCACATCAAATGTCAATCAAGACAATTGCCGTAGACTTGCCCACAGGCCAATTGGGTGGAAGCATGATTCTTAATTAACATTCCCTTTTCCCAGATATGTCTGGGTTTGTGTCAAATTGACAAAAAACCAACCACTTGAACCAGTCATTGTCAACAGGGGTCAGATGTAAGGTCTGGCTGTCATAACAGATGGGACTGATCTGATTACATGGGTGGTAATGTGGATATCGGATGGGAGAGAATGAAAAAGCTAAGATAATACTAATGACTCTCATCGGAGTATCTTTTGCTTGAATGCTTTTGACCGTAGGAACAGGGAAGAACAGGTAGCAGGACGGAGTACGCCATTTGTTTTTGTTTTTTCTCCTTCGGTTTAAGAGGTATGTGAAAGGCATTCACGTTGGAAGGCTGGGTCTGGACACCAGAAGGAAGGCTTTGGAAGGTGTTTACTGGCTCGAGAGCTACAGTAGTTAGCAGGGAAGATATTAGGGCCACAAGAATAGAACTTGAGGTCCAGTGATGCTTAGTTTGTTTATACAAGAAGACGAGAGAATGGCCTAGAGAGGCGAGGAGGAGGAAGAGGAGAAGGTGGAGAAAGAGGAAGCAGAGGAGTAGGAAGAGGAGGAAGAGGATGATGACGAAGAGGATGAAGATAAGAGAAGAGGAGGAGGAAGAGGAGGACGAGAGAAGTCCTTTCGGCAATAAAGGGGAACCAGAAGGGAAGAGGCATCAGGAAGGGGCCCTACACAGAGATCAAGCAAGGAGACGACCAGGCTCATCTACTGCCTTGAACAATCAGGGATACTTAGGAAACTAATGGCTGAAGTCGGACTTCAGTTAGCCTGACGGTGACGGTGAAGGAGAGGAGATTGAGGTAGACTGTCATGAGTAATGTCTGAGCAGAGCTGACTCAAATGTCATATCTGTGAGACCCCTACGCATGCCTGGAACCGTGGATAGCACCAAACCCTATAATTTAATGCCCCTTTCCTTTCTTTCTTTTTTCAGCATGCAGGCATGTGTCATGCCGAGGTCAACGGCAGTTGTCATTCTTCAGTGGCTATGTGCGTTATTATAAAAAAGGCCTTTTTCCCTAGGACTGGGGCCTGGTTAGGATAGATTGGCTGGCTAGCAGTCTCTCCCTCCCAGAACTTCAATGACAGGTACTTACCATTATGCCCGTTTCTTAAAATATGGGCTCAGATAAGCTCACGGCAAGCCTAACTAAGCCAGGCTCCCTGTCTGTCTTTTCTGAATTACCTAAGGACTTACAATGTAGTGGGGCCTTAATGTTTGCAGTCTGGGGTGAAACCATAAAAGTGACATGGATTTCTCGTTCCCTCACAGTAGTATTTATTCATGGTAAGTATCAAGAGAAGGTTCATCCTTACCACCAAGTCTAGCAGCCTCTGCTGATTCTTACCCTCATTGCTTAGTAAGGTGAGAAAAGCCACTGACTTAAAGGTCTCATTGGCTTCATTTCTCGGAACTTCCACTGCCTTCCAGTAGTTCCCATCTTGGGAACCAGGCCTTTGAACGGATGGGTCCTGGAAAACAGTAAAGCTCTGAACTGTAGCACAGCCATGGAGGCCAAGAGAGGTAAGTTTTAAAATTATTAAGATGGGGTTGGGGATTTAGCTCAGTGGTAGAGCGCTTGCCTAGGAAGCGCAAGGCCCTGGGTTAGATCCCCAGCTCCAAAAAAAAAAAAAAAAAAAAAATAAAATTATTAAGATGAGATTGGGCACATTTAGGGTGATATGGCCATAGAAAGTTGGGAGACACAGGCAATATCTAATTTTCAAGGTTGAAAGACAGGGTAGGGGTAGAAATAGAAATGAAGGCAGGTTTCCCTGGCTCTATTTCAGACGACGGAGCTGTAAGCAGCCTCATGTACCTGGAGGCAGGTGGCATTTACAACTCCATTCATGCCAGCCCTGTGTAGGAACCAGTGACCGACGACCACCCCCCACCCAGCTCACTCAGGCTCGTCCTCATTATGGATCCTCACCAAAGCATGTTAAAAGAAAAATTCTTTACTTTGATACTAGGGGTTGAACTCAGGGCTTCACTCATGCTAAGCACTGGCTTGCCTTAAAAAGGGAAAGAAGGGAAAAGAAAAGAAAGTTATAGGGTGTTATAGCTAGAGAGATGACTCAGCAGCTAAGAGCACTGGCTGCTCTTCCCGAGGACCAGGGTTCAATTCCCAGCACCTACATAGTAGCTCATAATCATCTGTAACTGCAAACTGTAGGAGATACATACAGGCAAAACGCCCATACATATCAAATGAAGTTTAATTTTTTTTTAATTAAAGAAATAAAAAAAAACTAGTAAAGCTGTTATTTTTGGAGCCATGTGGTCTGTCTTCTTGTCCCGGAGGAGGAACACGGCTGAACTGATAAACCCTCTTGAGGTTCCAGAACCGAGGACACCGGAGAGTTTTCTCATAAATTGCCTCTCTATTACACTCCGAGTGTATTCACAGTGGAGAGCTCTAAATAAGATGAAGGTGAGGCTAATTCACTTTATAAACATCACTTTAAATCTCTTTCTGTACCTCAGCCACAAAATTAATTATGACTGATAAAATGGCGGGGGGGGGGGCTGCTCGAGTGTGCGCTGAGTATTAGCAGAGCCAATGGCCACACTAACGCAAACGTGCCTCATCCTGTCTGAGCTCTACCAGAGCCCATTTTCTGAGCCAGTTTACTTTCTGAAAGACGAGTGGATGGTTTTCATGACTCTCTGGAGCTGCCTGATGGCAAATCACAGTTATTGAGCTCTCAGCAGAAAATAGATGTAATATTCTTATCATGAAAGGATGCTGCTCTATTCTGGAGCAACAGTAGGTCCCCAGATAGCCCCCACCCATCCTTTAAGAAGTGTAAAACTCTGCAGACAAGCAGGCACTCTCCAGTACATGACGTAGTTTGTTGTAGAGATATCCCGTGCACTCTTTTTTTTTTTTTTCTGGTGTGCATTTCTGGTCCCTGAAAATCCCATTCTCACAACTTCTTCTCTGGAAGGTAAAGTGTCAAGCAAGCCTCTACCTGATTACCGAGGTAGGCTTTTCCACCGAGTTGCTTAGCCCAGACTACTGCATTTGAATCAGCGCCCACTTTGACAAACATTAAGATTCACTTACTGACATCGACTGCGTCTTTTTTCTTTTGCTCAAGGTCTTTGCTAAGTGAGACCCTGAAGCCTATGGGAACCAACAAACCTAGTAGCAAATTAATTTCTGCTGACTATCAACACAGACAAGATCAAAGTGACACCCCAAGCATCCTATACAGCCTTGGGGTGCCCAGAGGAGAGTGGTGCTTTTTAATAATCTGAGCACACAGGTATCACAGGCACTGCATAAACAACAAAGGGGTGGGCGAGCACAGCACGGCAGTCACTGGTATTGACCGCACACCTGTTCTCTGCCCTTCTGCCTCTCCACACTGCTAACTCTCACCACGGTTTCCTCGACAAGCGCTGTCTTGTCACCTTCATAGCAAAGCTGGGGAAACTGAGGCAAGGAGAGTAGAATAGCATACCCCTGAAGCATAGGACGACCCGTTGAGAGAACAGGGGGTTGAATCAGATCGTAGAGACTCACACTTATAACTTTGGAGAGAAAGTTTGCTGTGGAAGAAGTGTGGGCTACATAGCAAGACCCCCACACACCCCCTGTCTCAAAAAATAAAAATCAGACAAACAAAAATCTAGGTATGTGTGGCTCAGATCCAGAAACATTGCAGTAGTCTGCCTTGGGGAGATAGGGAGAGGGAGATTTGGACAAATAGCTAACAGGGTCTTTGTGTAGAATGTTTCTGATATATCAAGATCATGTCTTAGCTGTATTCACTGCTCCCACCCCATCTCAGTTTTTTGGAATGACAGGCGTGGCTGCAGTTGATGGAATTTTGCTCTCAAGGGCTTTCGCTCCTAGTCCACATGCCTCCTGTTTACCCGTACACCACCTCAAGTCATGACCTCTGTATTTCTGGGTTCTCTCCCCCACTGTCAATTGGATCAGATCTTTATTCTGTCTGGAGTCAGTGTGCTCAGAGGGTGCTAACTGGATCCAGTTCTCTCCCTTAGGATGACTCATCAGTTCCCCAGGGACGCTCTCCTTCCTGTGTCTTGAGGATGGAAACTGTAACTGTGTTCTTTCCCCTTGGGCAAGGTTATGCAAAAAAATGCTCATCTTGCAAGGTTCGCTATGGTCATGTGGAATGGCACAAGTGCTAGTTTTATCATTGACTTTCGGTTCTTTTTTTTTTTTTTTTTCGGAGCTGGGGACCGAACCCAGGGCCTTGCGCTTCCTAGGCAAGCGCTCTACCACTGAGCTAAATCCCCAACCCCTATCATTGACTTTCACCATTTTTGTGGACCGCCAAATCTTTGCCTTGCAAGGCAATTACACTTGAAAGTATCAAAGTCTGTTTCAGAATTACCACAGATTCTATGTCTGCAAAGGTTTCTTACGACTTCCCTAACATGCCAAGGGAAAGACAATAGGATGGATATTACTTCCCAGGTGGCTTTACCTGGCCATTGATGTTTGAGTGGGATACCATGAACACCTCTAGAAAGTAGAGGTGAGAGTTGCAAGTCTGGTGTTCTTTGGAGAGGACTTGGTTCCCATGTGCCTTCTAGAATGTCTCTTGCATTTAAAGTCTTGCTTCTCCACGAGTTCCTACTTGGAAGTGAAACGCTCTAGACAGTTCTGTGCTGAAGAAGCAGTAGCTTGCCTGCCTCGGAAGGGAAGGTAGATGTGTTAGACTTTGGACCCCACGAGGCTTCTTTCTAATGGATTTTTAGGGTGATTCTGAAACCTTGTGACTTCACTTTGAGTGTCTTCTGCTCTGTGATGATCATGGTGGTGTTTATGATGATATATCACCTGGCATTTTCTTTTTGTTTGTTAGCTTTTAATTGAAAGAAACCTTTATTACAATAGTCTCTGACCGTGATTTCCCCTCCCCCAACTTCTCCCAGATCCTCCCCACTTCCCCAACTCCATGCTTTTTTTAAAAGACAAACAAAACAAAAACAGCAGCAAAAGACAGCCCCCCACCCACACAGAAAGCAAAAAATACAAGCAAGAGATAAATATGAACCTCCCTCCAAAAAGACAAAGCAAAATGAGATCAAAAGTCTACAGAAATATCATCATTGGTTTTGTGTTGGCCATCTAGTGTGGCTTATATACCCAATGAGACTCCATTGAAAGAAAACTACATTTTCCTTTGCCAGTAGCTGTCAACTGCAGCCAGCTTCTTGGTTAGGAGTGAGAGCGTGTGTCTACTTCCCATCTCTGATTCCTGCGACCTTGTCCAGCTTGAACCTGTGCAGGCCCTTTGAGGGTTCCCACAGTCTCTGTGGGCTTCTATGTGCATTAGTCCTGTTGTGTCTGGAAGTTTCCTCTTACAATCTTTCTGCTTCCTCTTCACCTGGATCCATGAGACCTTGAGGGAGGGATTGGAGGAAGATTTCCCATTCAGAGTACCCTCTGGTACTACAAACGCTCGTCAGTATGGGTGCAGCCTCTAGATTGATTTCTACTTATTTGATGAGCTGCATCAATGTTGTCCTCATCAATAAAGTCTTACCATCAGTCTGTGGATAGCATCCAATAGCCTTCACCAGAGCCTGTCCTATTTGGGGATTCCATGGGGTCCCTTTGGCTTGTGACATCAAAATTTAACCTACTCCTCACATTGGTGGTTTTCCTCGGTGGTGTAAGATTGTCTCCCCCATTATTTGGTGACTCAAATTAGATGTCTTTCTTGTATGTGTGTGTGTGTGTGTGTGTGTGTGTGTGTGTGTGTATATGTGTGTGTGTGTGTGTGTGTGTGTCTATGTGTGTCTGTGTATGTCTGTGTGTGTGTGTCTGTGTGTGTGTGTCTGTGTGTCTGTGTCTGTGTGTGTGTGTCTGTGTCTGTATGTGTGTCTGTGTGTCCGTGTGTGTGTCTGTGTGTGTGTCTGTCTGTGTGTGTCTGTGTCTGTGTCTGTGTGTGTCTGTGTGTGTATGTGTGTGTATGTGTCTGTGTGTCTGTGTGTGTGTCTGTCTGTGTGTGTCCGTGTGTGTGTGTCTGTGTGTGTCTGTGTGTCTGTGTGTCTGTGTGTGTGTGTCTGTGTGTGTGTGTCTGTGTGTGTGTGTGTGTGTCTGTGTGTGTGTGTGTGTGTGTGTGTGTGTCTGTGTGTGTGTGTGTCTGTGTGTGTGTGTGTGTCTGTGTGTGTGTGTCTGTGTGTGTGTGTCTGTGTGTGTGTGTGTGTGTCTGTGTGTGTGTGTCTGTGTGTGTGTCTGTGTGTGTGTGTCTGTGTCTGTATGTGTCTGTGTGTGTGTGTCTGTGTGTGTGTGTCTGTGTGTGTCTGTGTCTGTGTGTATATGTGTCTGTGTGTATATGTGTCTGTGTGTGTGTCTGTGTGTGTGTCTGTGTGTATCTGTGTGTGTCTGTGTGTGTCTGTGTGAGTGTGTGTGTGTCTGTGTCTGTGTGTCTGTGTCTGTGTCTGTGTCTGTGTGTCTGTGTGTGTTGGTTGCCTCTTCCCACGTTCCCTCTCTTACCTTCCACCCTCTTCTCCTTTTAATCTCCCCACTCCAGTCTCCTCCCTACCTCTCTCTAACAATATATTCATTTCCCCTTCTTTGGAATATCCAATGAGGTTTTTGTTCCAGTGGGGGTGGGAATGTACAGAGGTAGGGTTTATCTGTGTAGCCCTGTCTGTTCTGGAGCATACTTTGTAGACCAATAGCTTTGAATTCTGAAATCTGCCTACCTTTGCTTCTCCAGTGCTAGAATTAAAGTACATTACCAACATCTAGCTGAGGCATTTTTTTAAATTTACTAATTGATGTTGGAGAGCCCAGTCCATCCTGGGAGGTGCTATTCCTAGACATGTGTACCTGGGCTATGTAAGAAAGGTGGCTGAGGAAGCTGAGGAAAGGGAACCAGTCAGCAGCTTTCCTCCAGGACCCCTGCCCTAGCTTCCTTCACTGACGGACTGTGAAAAGGGCGTGTAAGCCAAACAAACCCTTTCACCGTGAGTTCAGTGTGGTCAGTTTTTATCAGCACAAAAGAAAGCAAACTAGCACAGGAGACATAAGGTATAGGATATACTCACTCTCCCTAAAGGCACACTTCTTTCATCGTGCATTGTCATAGACTTATATAGCATATTCTGGGAGTAACCATGGCCATCCCCTCTGATCTAAGCTGGGTCCAGCCACATGAGGTTCTCCAAAGCAGGAGCCTGAAGATGCTGTGCCCTGATTCAATGCTTCCTGTTGAAGAGGGGTCTAAAAGTTGACCTCACATTGGAAATGTATACTTTCTTCTCTACCTCTCATCTCTGATTTTCTCTGGTTGACTTTCTTTATGGGTAGCTTCCTTAGTGACTACTTCTTAATTGTAACCAGAAGGACTCCTCTTGGTAAGAGCTCTAGAAGCTTCTCCACTGGCTCCTGCTAACACAGATTACATCATGCACCCACCTGTGAACTTGCTGTTGAGGCCCAGGGCATATATGATGCTGGCTAATTGGCCCTGGAGCTGATGCAGAGCCAAGTGGTGCCCACTCTTTGCATAAGCAAGGTGGGCATCAGGGGAGAGAAGCAAACCCAGGACCAGCTGCTGCCTGAAGAACGGAGAATAGGTGCACAGTGGCAAACGCAGCCTGTATCAGTTTCTCAGACCATTGTTGGTCCTCCTGTTGCAACTGACTACAGTGGTAGGTCTCCCTTATCCGTGTATTGTGTTACCAAAATCCCAGTTTACCCAATATCAACCCAATAACAAGGTTATTCTAGTTTCTTTTTACTTATGGTTGTTGATCTCTTGTGTCAATTTTATAAGTTAAACATTTTTTTGTGTGCAGTTCTTATAGGATTCAGTACTATCTGCACAATATCTTGAAACTTCATAAAGGGAATCTATGTATGTATGTATGTATGTATGCATCTATGTATGTATGCATCTATGTATGTATGTATCATGTATCTATCTATGTATCTATCTATCTATCTATGTATCTATATATATATATGTACCTACCTATGTATCTATGTATCTATGTATGTATCATGTATCTAACTATGTATCTATCTATCTCTGTATATATCTATATATCTATGTACCTACCTATGTATCTATGTATCTATGTATCATGTATGTATGTATGTATGTATGTATGTATGTATGTATGTATCTCCCTTCTTCACTCTCCTTCCCTCCTTTCCTTTCTCCTTCCTCCCCTCTTTCTCTTCATCTATCTGTCTCTGTCTCTCTATCCCCCTTTTTATTGTGAACTTGACACAAACTAGAGTAACCTGGGAACTTCAGCTGAGGAACTGGCTCCAGCAGATTGGCCTATGGAATGTCTGTTGGCATTCTTCTTGATTACTAATTGATGAAGGAGGGCCCAGATTACTATGGTCAGTAATAACCATAGGCACATGGTCCAGGATGTGTAAGAAAGTCAGCTAAACAGAAGCCAGTAAGCAGGGTTCCTCCATGGTCCTTGCTTCAGTTCTTACCTCCAAGTGCCTAATTGAGCTCCTGCCTTGACATCTCTCAGTGATGCACAGTTACCTGGCAATGTTAGGATGAAGTAAGCTCCTTCCTTACCTCAGGTTTTTTTCTGGTCCCTCTGTTTGTAGTAGTTTGAATGAGAAGCATCCCCATCAACTCAGGTATTTAAATATTTGGTTCCCAGTGGGTGATGTGTTATTTGGGGAGGTTAAGGAGGTGCAGCTTTGATGAAGGAAGTATGGCCTTGCGAGATTATAGCCTCCTGATTGGCTCCCTGCTTGCTGCCTGCGGTTGATGATGTGAACGCTCAACTTCTGACTCCCACAGTCTGTCATGCTTGCTCTTGCTGTCAGGCCTCCCTGCCGTGATATGCTTTAATCCTTCTGGGACTATGTGGCAAAATCAACTCCTTATTCCACAAGTTGTCCTGTTTTATTGCTGCAACAGAATGACAACTAACACAGTGTTTCTTGGAGCAACAGAAAACAAACAGAAGACGGGTCTTGTTGGTGTTCTTCATAATGTGACTCCATTAAGCAGTATAGTCATGAAAAACCCCCATAGCCACTAGCCGGCCTATAGATTCCTCTTCATCAGCCTCTTTTGTCTAATTAGTCAAGTGGGACTACTATAGCACTAGAAATTAGGAGATGTATGTAAAAGGGGAGGTTTTGGTAGCTATGCTGTAACAGCAAAATAATCAAGGATTCATAGACAAAACAAAAACCTAAAACAAAACAAAAAACAAGTTTTGCATTTTCCCTAAAGTGCCTCAACCTTTCCTGAAATGCCACAGAAACCAAAGCCATGCTTACTGAAAGAACTGTGTTTGTAGAGAATGGACTGTGTGTTTCTTTAAACTCTAGAGCAGATGACTGGATGGAAAGTCTAGAAACCAATCATCGTATTGACTAAAGGGAAATGAGTTTGATAAGAAAAGAGGAAAGGGGTTCAGAAGGACTAAAGGGGAACCGCAAGTGCTCGCAGGAAAGTAAAGGTCGAAAAGACACAGGCTGGGCTGTGGCTCGGCAGCTGAGGATTTGTGTAGCATGTGCGAAGCCTGGGTTAGATGCTCAGCCCTGCAACCAGCACACACACACTCGCGCACACATGCACACACACACCACACACATGCATACACACACACCACACATGCACATACACACACGCACACGCACACCACACACACACATGCACACATACCACACACACACACACCACACTCACACACCACACACAAACACCCACACACACAACATGCTCACACCACACACCACACACCCCAACCACACACAACACCCACACACCACACACACCCCCTCACCCCACACATACCACACCACACACACACATGCACACATACCACACACACCACACACTCACACTCACCACACACACACATATACACACACCACACACACCACACACTCACACTCATACACACACCACACACACACACACAACACAAATCCACACCCGCACGCCCACACACACACACACAGAGTGTAGACATCACCTTTTGTTCCTCCACATTTACAAAGTGCAGATGGAAAAGAGCTGTTCAATAGTAACAAGAAGTAGCTTCCTTATCCATGGTTGGAAATAAGGAGAAGCACCTAAAGGGTCTGAGAGTCCTTATGGAAGACTGTGGAGTAGATGCCTGGCTGCTTCCGTGTGGCTAGGGCTGTTATTTGGGAAGCCCATACATCTTTAATTGATTGTGATCAATGAAAAAGTGCACCCCCGCCCCCGCCACCTTAACTAGAATGCTGAGCTAGGGTGAGGTCAGCATCGAATTAAAGGAGCCCCCCATTCCCATTCCCATTGTACTAGCAGGAGCCTGAGCTTACAGACCCCCTTCCATGCTGCACCCTGGGTTTCTGGTGGCTTCTCATTAGTTCTAGTCTCCTGTTAATCACTTAGCCCTGGTAGGCTGGGACACCCTGTCCTCCTGTCAGCCTCTGGAGGGCCGTGTTGACAGATGTGTACCACCAAACCTAGAAGTCCTTGCCCTTTTCAATAGAATGAGTGGCTTCGTTTTCCTAAGAGCAAAGCTTTTTTGGTGGCTTAGATGAGACACTCACATTTTATTGTTCTCTTTCTGACCTAGGTTGCTGGATTCAAGCTTAAATAAAGAATGTAATTTGTATGTGAGAAAGAAAAGAAAAATGCAAGTTTTTCTAAGTAAATTTTTAAAAAATCCTATTATCACTCGTGTTAGTTCAAATTGTTTCCTTGTTTTTTGCCACTACAGGCTATCACACATCTGCCATGACTAGAATCATCCCGAAGGCTGGAGGGTAGCAGCCACCTCTGATCTTCACACAGGTGAAGTCTTCTGTATCATCCAAGCACTCCCTAGACGTGTCATGTTCTTGTGACTCATTAATAATTGGCTGCAACCTTTCCAATTTTCCCCTCTAATAGGCTCGCAGTGTTTGTTACTTATCTCGTTATGAGCCCGGCTCTCCCCGGTTTTACATTACTCGTCTGAGGCCCTCAGGTAAATTGGAGGATCACCCGCGTGACGCGGTGCTGATGAGGGAAGTTTTGAGGCAAATACCAACCCAGACAGGACCAGAATGTCCTGGAAACGTGGGATAACTGTCACCAGGCCACCTAATGTGACCACACCATACCTGGCTTTCTCTCCAGCACTGAGGAAAATGTCCCGTGAACAGTGAACAAATGTTCCCATGAAGGAATCAGGTGGGGCTGAATCTCACTTATTTTCTCACTGAGTGGCACCACATTTGTACAGACTTCAGCCTTCAACTTCCTCAGAGGCCACACTCTCCACAAGCATCTCTCCTAGTCATAAGCATGGTGCAAACTTTAATTCTGTCAGAAAGTAGTCCAGGCTTCTTGTCCTACTGGAGCTGGTTACATACATATATACATATATACATTGTTTCTCTTTAGGCACTTATTCCTGGGGGGAGGGGGGAAATCCTTAGACAGTTCCACTTACATTGTCTATTTTCAGGTCATATTGAAAAAAAAAAAAGATGTAGGGATGTGTAGCACATGTTTTTAGTTCCAGCACTTGAGAGGCAGAGGCAGGAGGATCTCTGTGAATTCGAAGCCAGCCTGGTCTACAGAGGGAGTTCCAGAACAGCCAGGACTATACAGAGAAACCTTGTCTTGAAATAGCAAAAGAAAAGAAGGACAGCTTTTTAAAAAAAATAGTAATTATATAACATTATTTGTTACAACTCAGGTGTGGGGTGTGGTGAAAAGCAAGCACTTTCCCTCTGGGCTTTCCTTTCAGTGTTTTGGTTCTCTGGCTTCAGCCCGGAGAAGCTTTAGGTGTACTCTGTGGGCTGCTTGGCCAGTTCATCCAGTCTCTCAGGGGAAGTGAGTCTAAAGCCTGTTTCTATGCAAGAAATGATTTGTTAGGGTGCCTGGAGGTATTTGGCTTAAGACTGTTGCTTGCTTAACCCAAAACACAAGACACTGACATGGGAACTAGGACTCTAATTCATTCATTCTTAGGGCAGGATAGACCAGTGACAGTGTGTGTGTGTGTGTGTGTGTGTGTGTGTGTGTGTGTGTGTGTGTGCGCATGTGCATGTGTGTGTGCATGTGTATATGCACGTGCGTGTGTGCATGTGTGAGCGTGTGCGTGTACGTGTGTGTGTGTGTGTGTGTGTGTGTGTGTGTGTGTGTGTGTGTGTGTGTGCGTGATGCAGATGGCTGCTGATGTCTGTCCCCAGGAATCACCTGCGTCCATCTCTCCTGTAAGGGAGCAAATCCTAAAACACAGTAATTTCTGCCTAGGGCTCATTTTCCTCTCCCCAGCAATATTAGAGAGAATATGACAGTTCTAGACTCAAACTTTCTTTCCCAAAGTCCTCATGCTGACCATTTCAGTCCTAGAATCTTGAGAGCAGCTCACAATTTTTACCCTCCTACCCACCATGTCAACCAGAGTCCACTTGGTGACAGGTTATCTCCTCCTGAGAATGTTTGCTCATTGTCTAGTAAAATTCGTGCCTTCAACTTCTGTAAACTATTCATTTGCTTGTTGACAAGTCCTAAGATTGCAGCATTTCTGCAGGTAGATGGTTATGGTTAGAAGACTAGGGATTGCCAGGGTCCAGGACTCTGTTCTTTAGGGTCTTAGTAGCTTCTGCTAATGCCAGTGCCTCCAAGAATGAACAATTCAGCATTTTTACATTTACTTATTTCTATGTGTATGACTGTTTTGCTTACATGCACATACATAGGTGTACTACATGTGTGCTTGGTGCCTAAGGAGGTCAGAAGAGGGTGTTGGATCCCCTGAAACTAGAAATGGATGGGTGTGAGCCACCATATGGGTGTTGGATACTGAACCAATGTTCTCTGACAGAGCAACAAGTGCTCTTAACTGCTGAGCCAACTCTCTAGCCCCAGGATTGGACAATATTTACAACCAGGAGAAGGAAAATAATCAATGTATCTTAGACAGGGAAGCAAACAGACCTTTTGGCCTCCGTGAGCAGCAATGATATGTTTGAAAGTCTCAAGACTAGAAAACTCCCCTGGCACAAACGTGTATAAGAAAGTATATGGTGTGTAAGGAAAAGAGATTTGGGAACTAAAAGCAACATACGATCTCTACCCAGTGCTGTCCCCATGAAGTGTGTATATCACCAACTTCTTTTTTTTTTTCTTTTTTTTTTTTTTTTGGTTCTTTTTTTCGGAGCTGGGGACCGAACCCAGGGCTTTGCGCTTCCTAGGCAAGCGCTCTAACCACTGAGCTAAATTCCCAACCCTATCACCAACTTCTTAAGACAGTGAGTATACTGTAAGAATTCATCTCTCTTATACCTAGTAATACACTGAGAATATTCCTCCACACAGGCTGTGTGGGGAGTCTTTGCAACTGAAAGTCTCACAACAGGCAGAGATGACTGATAGCAAGACTAACAGAAAGTAGCTCTCTACAGCCACCTCTCCACCCTCCATAAGTCAGCTTTGTGTGTGTAGCAGGAAGACTCAGAGGGGGGGGAAAAAGCAACATTGATTAGTCAGAACACAGGCCTCACTGGAAAACCACCTTTGGAGGGCCAGGAAATGACCATTTCAGCCTCCTGTGGTTTGTGAAGGATAAACCATACATAGCGTCATGTGAAACCAGAGACACTCACGTATTTCAGGAAAGCCCCTCCCTCTTGGGGTTGGTGGCTTGTATTCTGCATGAATCAATTCCTGTATTTTCCTCTGGTTCCTGCCGGAAGGAAATGAGAAGTTTTAGTTCGCTGCGGGGAAAGCTACTTCTGAAACCTCCAGGCTCTTACTGGAAAGCCTCCTGTATTTCCCCTATAAGGACCTACAGGTTTAGCTGAGGAGCGAAAGCTACATCAAGATAACGCCCAGCGACAGGCATATTCCTTGTGACCCAAAGTCATCTGCTTAGCGTCTGGGCATCAGCGCTCCCAGGGCTTTGAAGGTACCAGGTGATTAAAGGGAACCTTCTTTGTGTCAATTTCTCCTCTGTAATGCTGCTTACAAGTGATGTGAAGATTCAGAAGGCAGCAAGCAGTGTCTTGCGTCTGTGGCTGTGTATGGCTTCTATGGGAAGGCATTGTCTGCCTGGCTCTGAGGGTAACAGCAGAAATGATCAAATGCATGCTTTCTGTCCACACGGCTTAAAAAGAACTGATATTTGATTTGTTTCATTGTTTAATGAACCCTTGGTCTTGTGCTTGATGGGTCAAATGTTCAACCACTGAGCTATATTCCCAGAAGAAACGTGTAACCGTTTGAATGATCCAATGCTCAGAAATACTTTCAAAGAAAACAAACAAACAAAAATATAAACCCTGACACTATGGGTAAACACAGCATCTGCAGACACAAAAGTATGGCCACTGGTTCCAGTGTGACTGGAGTAAACGTATGTGCTGCTGGGTCGGTCTGATAGACCTGGAGTATTGCCTTGATGTCAACTGAATTTCTTCAGAGGATGTGTTCATTCTTTAACAAATATATCACCAATGTCATCATCTTCATCGTCAATTTCCTCCTCCTCCTCCTCTTCCTCCTCCTCCTCCTCCTCCTCCTTGTTAAATGCTACTGAGAGAACCAGGGCCTTGTATTTGCTAGTCCAGTGCTTTACCACTGAACCATATTCCTGCCCTTCCACAGAATCCAGATTTGAGCATTTCTTCAGGATCATGTGTTTGTCCTATGGTTTTTGGTTTCAACCAATGGTAACAATTTAAGATAGTTATGACCTCCTTCTAGGTCCTCTTGAGTAACTTGAACCTTGGTTTCCTCCATTACTAAGTGAGGATAATATCAGTTCCTATCTCTGAGAGCATTTATGTATTAATCCAACAAACACTGAATGTCCTCAGAACGTCAGGTATTGAGGCTACGGCGGGAGCCACATGGAGGATGTCCCCCGCCCTCCTTGTTATTATGGACTAGGAGGCAAAGTGAACAAGTCCACAAATAAAGATAAAGTGAGTTTACAGAATGTGAGGTGCCTTGAGAGAAGAGAACAGGGTTTGATGGAAATAGAGACATCTAAGCCAAGGGATGGGAAACTGGTATTATAGGTGAAGGAAGGAAATATGCCATGACCCCGAGGTCAGCTGTGGTGAGCAGGACTATAGATAACAAACCCTCGGAGAGGGGTTGGGGATTTAGCTCAGTGGTAGAGCGCTTGCCTAGCAAGCGCAAGGCCCTGGGTTCAGTCCCCAGCTCCGAAAAAAAGAAAAGAAAAGAAAAAAAAAAACCCTTGGAGAGATGACCTGTGGACTGATGGTATAGGTGCGTTGTGTTAGTAATTTGTGTTAGTAATTTTTGTTAATGATAATTAACGATAACACATTGTAACCTGACTTCATTAAATCAATCCAGCATGGACACCAGGAATTAAAATGTCATCTCTGATTTCAGCTACTACACCGTCAGAAGAGGGAGCAGAGTGAGTTTACTGACTTAGGTGGTACCCACATCTAAACCTGATTCAAATTTGAATTTCCTACTTTTAAATCTCATTGTCTTCATACAAAGTTTAACAGATCAACGTTGTGATGTTTTTTTCACCATTGAATTAGTATACTCATCTTAAAGAAAGCATCTTTTGAAAGAATACCTTCAAGAAACACTATACTTGTTTTGAAATTTACTTTCTGAAGGTTAATGACTAAAGCCTCACTCAGGTGGACTGAGAAAGCTCTAGACAGGAAAGTTGAATTCCCCAATGTCGGGGATCCCAGGAGGCCTGCCACTCTGAAACTGCAGAGGGACCTTTCATCCCCTTCCTTTCCTGCCCCTGTAAGCCCCTGATCCCCCTGATCCACCAGTGCAGTCTCTACTCCAGGAAAGACTGTGGTCCTGTAGTCGTTGGGAACAATTCTGATTCCGGAGGTGTCTATCTCTTCCTTTCCAAGATGCCCCCATCAATCCTGATCTAACACTTTTGACCCAAAACGAACCCATATGTAAAAAGAATGTGTGTCTGGAAAGCCGGCATACACCGAATTCTCAGGCTACAGAAAACCAAAGACATCACTCAGTTCCCCCTTGCTATTCTGTTAGAATTAAGTGCTTGGTGACATTTTCTTAACCTCCAGGCACCAGGCAGAGTAAGCCCAAGTCGTTACTAAACCAATAAAGATCCTGTAGCAGGGCTGGGGATGTGGCTAAGGGGTAGAACTTAAGCCCTCACCGTGGGTGCACCTCTGGTGCCGAAACAAACAAACATCAAAAAACATGGAAGCAAATGCCAAGAAACGCCCCCGTGCTCTTACCGATCACGTGATCTGGTAAGGCTGTTGTGAGGACTGAGCGCAACATCCTACTACATAGTCCAACAGCAACTAGGTAGCAGCTTAGCAACTGCTGTCTCTTCAGGCGACTATCAGACACCAAATACCATTTAAAAAAAAAGAAATGCCCGTGCTCTAGGTAGAATTAGTTTGGATATTAGAAAATAGTGCTAGGATTTTTGACCTGTGACCTTAATTTGACTTTTGAGCCAAGTTGAGGACTGGACAGGAGCCCGGTCCCAGCCCTGGGTGACAGTTACAGTCTCCTTGGAGTTCTCCTCAAGTCACAGCCTTCCTGCTCGGTGCAAGGTGGCCCTGTAAATCCTTGAAATTACACTTGTAACCTGGGCGTTTGAGAAGCCAAGGGGGCTGCGGTTTCAATTCCCTCTGTCCTCTGCTTCTCTAATTATCTTTGTAATGCTCTAATGCTAAGTAATGATGCTGCTAATGCACGCTGCATTTCGCACACAGGTGCCAGCTGTTACCTCGCTGGGCAGCTGACCTCACAGTGCAGACCAGGCGTATTCACGGCCCAGCCCTGCCCACACCAACAAAACAAAGAAAGCCCAGCTTTCTATCCATCTACCCGCCCTCCCTCCTCTCCTCCAGGAGGCCCTGCGCAGAGTCCCTGGCCTCGCTCTCCTTCTCAGCTCCCTTCCTCACCCTTCCCCTATCTACCCTCCCTCTCATCGGTGGTTTCTTCCTGCAACAGAAATCCAGGAAGCCGCCCCCCGCCCCACCCCACGTTTCCTCTACCCACATTTTCTCCGGGGCCCTGAGTCACACAGTTCGGCTTGATCTGGAGTTCTCCTTTCTCCGCCTCAAGAGAAATCCTAACTATTCCATTTCTTCATTTATTTCTGCAACTAGAGCTTGTCAAAGAGGTTGCTTAGGTTTGAGCGTGATAACTTTCATCATTAATTTTTTTAAAAGGGATACTAAGGACTAATGACCAGAGGACAAATGGGAGGCTGTTGGCTTTACAGACACAGGCTTCCATGCAACCAAAGACCTTTCACACTCTCCGGTGGAACAGCCTTCAGCAGACATCTGCAGGATGAGTTTTTTTTTTTTTTTTTAAACTTTAATCTCACAATTCATTGTGTCTGTGGTGACGGTTCCGCCGCTAAAAGGGTCTAACAGCAGCCAACTTGGCACACAAATTTAAATGTGAACCGAGGGCTTTGTGCACCTTATGATGACTGCTTTGGACTTATTGCAAAACCTCAAAAAAAAAAAAAAAAAGAAAGAAAGAAAGAAAAGAAAGAAAGAAAAAAAGAAAAAAAAAGCAAAACAAACAAACAACCTCCCCCATCCCCAAGCGGTGGGTTGGCGAGGGTCGGGGGACGAGAGTTGCAGTTGCTAAATGGGGTGGAGGCTTCTTTAATCCTGACAGCACGGATGCTAGCAGGGGTCACCGCACATCTGCTCCGGCAAAGACAAAGGGCAAGGTGGGGCGGCGAGGCCGGCGCGGGGCTCCTGCAGGGAGTCGGGCCCGGCGAAGGGGGCCGTAGCCCCGCCGCAGCGTTTAACCTTGACTTCTGCCTCTTGGCTTTCTGGCACCAGAGCAAAGCCCGGCCAGATGGGCGTCCTGATTGTAACGACCCCCCCGCCCCCACCGCGCTCTCTCTCCCCCTCTCGCACAGATGTCGCAGGCTGCCCCCGGGGCCCCTGCCACGCCGCCCATGAAGGCCGCCAAGTCAGCACAGGCTCCTTCACCCTCCCTGCTCGCCCGCCCTGGGCGCCTTGGCGTCCTCCACTCGGCCTGGCCCCGCTGGGACCTGAGCGCCCAGGCCAGCTCCGGGTGTCCCCGCGGGAGTCCCCGGGAACAAAGGCGAGCCTGTGCTCGGCCGGCTGGGGGGCGTCGTCCCTGCAGCTGGTGCGTCCCTCGGGGCTGAGCACCGCTCTGTCCCCGCGGCCCCAGGCCGGGCTGCCCCGCGGGGCGCCAGGGAAAGGCCGGAGGAGGCGGTGGGGGTGGGGAGAGATCTGAGGTTCAGAGACCAGTGCTCCAGGACAACAGTGTCACCCGCGCCCGGCACGTCCATGGAGACAAACCAAGCAGTGACAGGCCGGAGGCGGCTCGACGGATCCATAATTTATGATGTCGTTCTACCAACAGGGTTTGGGATTTCACAAGCTTTGTCTGTTTCCTTCCCATTTGTTGCTTTCTGAGTCCTTTTTGGAGAAGACTCTTGTCCCTTCCAAGACAGAGAGAGCAGTTATTATGTTGAATTAATGATATAAGAAGAAAGTGGGATTTTAATGGAGGCCCGGGTGAGTAGGGTGAGGGGACACGGGTAAAGGGGCAGGTGGCTTAGGCCACTGTATAGTGGACTAACTGTCCCTAGATTACTCAGAACAAAACAAACCCTGTACGTCCTTTAGACACACACAGCACAGCTATCTTTATGCTTCTTTTTAATAAATAAGGCTTTGGGTCGCCATTTTGATTTTCCTCCTGCCGGCCTGAAGTGAACAATCCCCACCCCCTCAACTTGGGTGGCAGGAAGGGAAGAGGTTAATGGCTTCTTACAATATTCTCTGTTGATCTCTGAGAGGACTCTGCTTTGCTGACCTTAGGTGCTTCCAGTTTAGAATTCTTCTGGGACCCTTGGGCAAAGGTCCTGAAAATTCCTTGAATTGTTTTAGTGACTGGGAAGCTTTGTGGATTTTACCAATTTGGGAGCAATACTGACTTTTGTGTGCAACAAAGGATCTGAAACTAGGGAAATTTTTTTTTTCTAGTTACCTCCCCCTCTCTTTCCTTTGAAAACTACATTCTGGACGTGTCCTTTTTGGCATCCAAGGTTGCTAAATGAATTGCTGTGGTGTTCCAGGGAGGATGTGAAATATCAAGAGGTTTTAGAGGACAGGCTCCATCTTGGTTGCTACAAGTACAGGGAAGCCCTCCCTGGTAAAGAAGTGACAGGTCTGGGGAGAACTGTCTGCCCCTCAAGCCAAAACTCCTACAGATGGCTGGGTCACTGTGTGGCTTACAAGTGACCAAGTCAGGCCAAAGCCAGTCTCTGTGGTTCTAGGCAACTGTGCTTAGTCACACGGTTAGTGACCCAGTTGTGACAAGCCTTTATTTCCCCTTTCTCTTTTGCAGCACATCCTCTGTGAAAAGAGCATTCAGTTAACATCTTGCCGGCTTGATTTTAGAAACTGCCCATGTGTATGTGGAAAAGCAAAATTGCGAGGGGGTAGGAAACCGAAGTCAGCCTGTAGGTTTAACTAGGCCTGGAGTTGGTTTGCTGAAAGGGAATATATCAGGGTGTGGAAAGTGGAATTTCTCTGACGGCTGGGGAGAGATGCCTTCCGGGTTCAAGGATAGCTCGTTTCCAAGGGAGTCTGTGAGAAAAAGAAAGGGGCTTCCTGGTTGCTTTGACTTGGCCATTTGTAAAACGAAAGTGGGGCTGAGGGAGGGCAGGAAAGGGAAGAAGAACCCTCAGTTTGGAGGTTTGTGTGGGTTTTTTTTTTTAACTTCTTAAAAATAGCATTTCTTACCACAGGGGCACAGGAACTTGTAAATAAGAGCTGCCAGCAACAGTAAACAAATCAGTCTGGGTCCTTCTACCTAAGTGTGCTTCTCTCTCTCTCTCTCTCTCTCTCTCTCTCTCTCTCTCTCTCTCTCTCTCTCTGTCGTGCAAAACAGAAATCCCCCCCTCCCCTTCAAGGCTTCTTTGCTGGTGTTTGTCCAGGAACAAACAGCCTTTCTATAAAAATGGTCTCCAAAAGTTCAGGAACAAAAAAAGTATCCAGTGTCTGAGTACCCACAAAAACGACCTCTGCCGCACAGGAGCTTTTCTGTCATGAATCTGTGGTCTGCTATCAGAGTCCTTTAATTTCTCTGAACAGAGGGCTCTTTGGGAGAAGAAAGGCTGGGGGTGGGGAAGCGGCGACGGAACCGTCTTTTTTTTCCCTCTTCCTTTGCTGTTTTCTTCCAGTCAGCAAGGAGTGCATGACTGGCTCTGATCTGCCCTAGCGTCTTGCTGAGGTGGGAGCCTTGAAGGGTTAAGGGAGGCCACCACCAGTTTCCCTGCTGAGTGGGACAGCTAGACAGGCCCCATCTCAGAGCTGTTCATAGAAAAGAGACACCCCACTCCTGACACCCTTTATCTCCTTTGGAGATTTTCCTTTTTACTGTGTGTTTAAAATGCTTTTCAGTGATGACTGTCTTTTTTAAGCCATAGGTTTCCTTTAACCACTGGGAATCACTTTCAACCTGGTCAAAGGAAAGGAATGTTAGGGATGGGTGGGGTGGGGGGGCACAGGACACAGACACTATGACTACTGTTTGAGAGCTTAGAGAAAAAAAAAATAATTGTGGTTAACTTTTAACAGCCAACCTCTTGATTTTTGATATTTGGCTACTTGTTTGTGGGTTTGAAGGTTTAATTTCATTGAATTCAGTTTGACACACTTTGAGCAGTCTCAACAAAAGCCACGTGCTTCCTCTGGTGCCCAGATCAGGGGCGGGAACAAGATGCACCATAGCCGTGCTCTTCTGGCAACATAGTCTACTTAGGAAGATCGAAGAAAGAATGTCTGAATTTCACCTCTTTGGTATTGGAGATCCAATTTACAACATGATCCACGCAAGTCAAGTGTTCTGTCATTGAACTAAATGCCCAGACCTGGATATCCTACTTAGGACAACTTTTGGATAAACATAATGTATTTTTCGGATAAAACTTCGGACAGAAAGCCTTCCTCTCATTGGGGGGAGGGGGCTGATATGTGCACTGAGACTAAGCAACAAAGATATTATATGGGGGAGACATGGTTAAAGCAGAGAGTCGGGGTGGACTTGAGCAGCAGAGGAAGAAGGGCTGTGTTATAGGCCCAGGGAGAAATGGTAGAAGATGGTCTTTATCTAGCATTTTCTAGTTCTGTGCTTGCTGGAGCTCTCATCGGGACACTGTCAGGGACTCTGCCATTACTGCAGCTCACAATGCCCTGGCTCTGGCCATCTCAAGCCAGCAGAACCTTGAAGGTCCCACACCAGAGGACCTTTCGCTGTCTGCGCTTGACATCCGTACTCACCAGAGGCAGGAACTGTAGCAGAGCCAAAAGACCGAGTTCCAGTTTGGGAGGGAAGATGTGGACACGCATATCTTACGGAGCAGAGAATCATGGGAAGAAATGTAGGTATGTGACGGGTGAGGAGAGCCACCCACAATACCGGTCTCACTACTATTTATGATCAAGACTAGGTTGTGCCCGTAAGGCAGTCCAGAAATGTGTTTTGCCTTTCTCCAGGTCCTTCTATTCCTCTTGTACCACACTTGGCATTTCCTTCCACTCCCACATCTGTTCTGTCTTTACTCCAGGGGTGCTGGGGTATCTTGCCATCACCATCCCTGGTCTTCTTCTGTGTCTGGCATCCAGGGAGCTGGTACATGCAGTTACTTCCTATGAAGCACCAAACCTGGGACAAAATTCCTGGGACAAGTCCTAACCTCTCCTCTCTCTTTCCCGACCTTTCTCTTCCTAAACTTGGGTTCTTCATGGACAGGGGTGTTCTCGTCATTGGTTAGAATAGGGGCAAGAGAAAGAAATGGAGAGAAAAAGAACCAGGCCTGTGCTCTTGCCTTTTTTTTAATGGGAAGTCAGTGGCAGGCCCTCGCTTAGGAAAGTACCCTAGCAGTGACTCTACATGGCTGCCCACATCCTATTTACCTCAGGGCCCCTGGCTCCTTGCTGGGTGGCAGGGATTTCCTTCGAAGGGCCCTCGGAAGTTGGTTATGAGCTGTCTCCCCTGCTGTACTTCCAGCCCGCCCTGACTGCTGAAAAAACCCAGGGGCTGGCAAGATGGGCATGCCAGTCTGAACACTTGCTGCCAAGCCCGGCGATTTCCCTCCATATTTGTAAGGGTGTGAGCAGAAATGAAGTTGTTAGAGGAGCTGATTGATTACCACGTCTCTACAGTCCTGGCCGTGAGGACGAAGTCGAGATACAAGGGTTTATTCATGTCTTCAGAGTTTCTTAAGAAGGCAATGCACTTCAGATTTGGGGTCTCACTGAGCAATCCATACCTGCTGGCGTTTCTTTCCCCGAAGAAAGAGTCATAGTAGCTATAATTAGTCATGGTGAAGGTCTGCCCATGGCCTGGGTGGTCATATACCGAAGGTTATAGGAATGTATATTTGGGCTACTTAAGCTTCACGGAGGACAGAATCTAAACTGTGGCATGGAGAAAGAGGAAGGGTTCATCAGAAGAGGGGGTACAAAGCACACACAACTCCTTGGGGGCATAGAAGCATGACAGTTTTGAGGAACTGAAGAGGTCCAGCTTCGGCAGATTGAAGGCAGGATGCTGAGAGACAGGATTAGAGAGGCTAATGAGCAAGGCCTTGTAAGCCATGTACATGAGTTTTGATTTTACCTTAAAAGGCAAAGGGAAGCCACTGTAGGGTTGTAAATGCTCTGTGTGTGTGTGTGTGTGTGTGTGTGTGTGTGTACACCAACAAGACTAGAGTGTTACAGGGTCCATCTGGTTGTTAGAGAAGAACGAGACAGGGGGAAGGGAACCAGGTACTATGGGATAGATGAAGGCTATGAAGCCTAGACTACAGCAGAGTAAATGAAGGCAAAGGGGTGGGCCGGTTGGGATGGTATTTGAGAGAGCTCGTTATGGTTGAAGAAGAAAACGAAGAAGAAAAGTCAAGGATAGTCCTAGGCTTCTGGCCTTAAGCAATTAGAGGGAGTATGGCATTCATTCAATGAGGCTGGAAACAAGGGGACATGGAGCATGCTGGGGGTGTGTGTGGAGCCTTTGTTTTTCTGTATGTTGAAATTGGAGTTCCTGAGGGGACAGCCAGGTGGGAATGCACTCGGGAACAGGGAACACCGCTCATCAACAGCAAAGCAACAGCACAGGCTTGAGAAAACGCTTCTCTTATCTGTGTTTATTTATGCTGGAGTCTCAGATCTTCGGTCGTGAGGGAAGAAATTTACTCGAGCTAGCTCAGTTAAAAGAAGGTATTGCTCCAGCACAGCAGGCTTCAAAGAGTGTTGCTCATGGGGAAGCCCTGAGCAGGGGGCAGCTCTTCTGAACTTTGCAGAGCAAAGTGGACCCTCTTTCATTTCGACTCCCCTCCCCCTGCATTGTAGCATACCAGAGCAGATCCATGGAGCCCTACCCTCCACTGACTCCTGTTCTATCCCCTACCTGACCCAGTGGAAGTCTGTGCTGAAAAGATTACCTTCGCCTTTGTCATGGTGCGTCCTTCTCTTTATTCAAATTCTGGGAAAGAGAAGATCTAATTGGCCAGTGAGTGGGGCATTAGCAGCTCCAAGGGCTCTCATAGTTGGTCTAGCTCTCTCTCTCTCTCTCTCTCTCTCTCTCTCTCTCTCTCTCTCTCTCTCTCTCTCTCTCTGTGTGTGTGTGTGTGTGTTGATTCAGTGTAAGGGGTGTGGTTTAGCAGGTTTTAATACCTAGAACTTCTGGTTGAATGTATAGAATGTCGATATCTGCTTGCTTAAGGAGCACATGAAATGACAATTCCTCTCGTGCTGTTGTCTTTCATGGAGCAGGAAGAAAGCCTGAATGAGAACAGCCTGACCATCAGGAACTTCTTGGCTGTCTTACCTATATTGTTCTTTGGGGCCTTCAGTATCTTGGCTGTAAAATCATCGATGCAGTCTCATTTGCTAGGAGAGCGTTAGAGGAGAAGCCACCAAGGCAGGTAGAGGGGAGCACGGAGCGACTGCTCCTTCTCTTGGGGTACTTCCCCTTCCGGTTTGTTGAGCTCACCGCTTATCAGCTTGCAGGAAACCTACTTGTTAAGTCACAGTTTAGGGGTAGTGAGTCCAGTGCTGGAACACAAACAAATGGGTATGGGTTGGACTTATCCTTTATTCCGTCCAAAAGAACTCATAACCACCCTAACAGTTTAGGGAAGTGAGCTAAGGAAGAGTTAGTGAGGCCATATGCATGCCTTTATCATAGCACCCAGAAAGCAGATGCAGGCAGATCTCTGTGGGTTCAGCCAGAGCTTACGGTGAGAAAGAAAGAAGGAAAGAAAGAAAGAAAGAAAGAAAGAAAGAAAGAAACCAAGCAAAAATTATTGAGCAGTACTATCCTGCTATCTATAAAAGATACATACATTTTTTGATTTATAGTATTTAACTTTTGTAGGTTTTTTTCACAGAATAATGAACATACAATCAAAAATAAAAGCTATATACTTTAAAAACATCTGATTTTTCTAGTCTAGACTAGTGATTTGCACTATAATTTCTTTCTTTGGGTCTAGAATATTCTTTTATGACAGAATAGTGCCCAATCAATGAAGATCATGTCTACCAAATCACAAATGTGTTCTAGGTTAGAGCTGGAACATTTTGATATATTATATTTAATACAGGGCTAATGAAACCAAGCGTAAGGCTTCTTTCTCCTTAAAGACCATCCTCTATCCTTATGAGTTATGGTGGCCATTGATTTTACCCTTGTCTTGGTTTCTACTTTGCAAGTGAGTGTTAGGGATTCCAAGGAAGAATGGCCACAGAGAATTTGCTCTATGCAAACACAGGGCTGTTATTAGGGCAAGAAGCACGTCATCTCTGAACCGTTAAGTGAGGTTGAAATGGTGGGGTGTGAGGGAGCGCGACTGGCACATTTCTGACCTAGAAAGAACATTCTAGATGGGACTAGAACAGAAGTAGTTCAGAGTTAGCTCTTTTCAATGGACAGTATATGTAAAAAAAAAAAGTCTCTGGCTTCAAATGAAAGATCACTCTCCTCTGAGCATCAAGGCAGCTAGAGGATCCCTTCAGCAGGGGTCTCATCTCTAACAAAAGCTCAGCTAGTTGGAGTTAACCATCCCGAGAGAAGCAAGGTGCAGCTACTGAGTGTGTCTTGATGTAACGGAACCTCGGGGAACATACGGGAAGAGCTCCAGAGAGGTAGGGGCAGTTTGCAAATGCGCTTGCTGTCCAGGGTGTCTTGCTAGGACAGAATGTCAGCGTCTGGGGAGATATCAACTGCCCGGAGCTCTAGAGGCTGTGAAGTCTAAAATCAAGAAAGGCAGTGTTGGAGTTATAGATGGAGACTTCCAGCCTCATTACTGCGTGGTAGAGAGGTTGGGTTTCTTTTTTTTTTTTTTTTTCCCCGGAGCTGGGGACCGAACCCAGGGCCTTGTGCTTGCTAGGCAAGCACTCTCCACCGAGCTAAATCCCCAACCCCGGGGCTGGGTTTCTTTTACACTGATTTGAATCCCATTTGTAAATGCTCTGACCTCATGACAGTCATCTCTCGAAGGCCCCACCTGCTAATGTCATCACTTTGGGGGTGAGCACTCCACACATGGACCGACCTAGTGTGTGCACTGCATTCTGCCTTAGCCCTTTACCTTGGATCACCTTAGATTATTAACAAACACTTTAAAAGAACAATTGAATAAAAATGTACCACAGTACTGGGGGCAATTTCTGCAGTGGTATCAAGTCTTTGTGACCAGGCATTCGTACAGCGCCTCGCCAGCGTCAGACGTACCCTGCTTTCTGTACCCTGATGACTTTTCTTTTGGGGGAACCTCACCTACATATCCAATGCTCCCTGTAACTTTGGAGGAAAGACATAGAGGCTGTTGAAGAATATTGTTTGTGGGTCTCCTGAGCTCTTCTGTTAAAGGATCGGTGTTTGCGCCATTCAGATACTAATCTTTGCCCTCGGGGTTTCAGTGCTAGGTGTGGAGAAGTTCGTCCCCGTGGTGGCTTTTCATCGGTATCCTCTAAGCTAGTTCAGTTGTACACTATAATGAGCAGTGGCGAGCAGAAACTTCTTGGTTCCCTGCTTCCTCGTCTCTCTGTTTTGGAGATCACATAGCACAGGCAGAGAGCACATTATCTGAGGTCCAGCTGAGGGGCCGTTTGATACGGTTCTCACTTGTTACCACATGGGTGACATCATGCGTCCTTATCGATTTATACCTGATGGGTCCAACATGGATCAGGATCAGCCCGATACATCTCATGATGTCTGACCATTATGGTCGGGGAATATGAGATTTGTTATTCTTAACTATGAACTCCCCCAAGGAAAGACAAATGCTGGGTTTCTCTCGCCTTTTTTTTTTTCTTTTCTTTCCCTTACCTCCTCTACTCTCTTGCTATTTATTGGAAATACTTAGCTCCCTTCCCAACAATACTCACTGAAATCCCAGATCATTCCTGGGGCCCCTGAATCAGTCACCAATTGAGTCACTCTGAGTGAAGGATATTGGAAGAAAAGTGCCTGATGTAGGTTAAGGGGAGGGTCAGAGACCTGACGCTGGGTCGCTTTATAACAGGGCTCCTGGTGTTGGGAGTCTCCTTAAACTCTCCAAAGCCAGCGTTCAGAACCGCAACCTTAGAGTTAGGACAAAGGAATAGAATTCTAGGTTTTATTTTTGTGTGTGTGCATGCGCCTGTTGGTGCGCGCGTGTGTGTGTGTGTGTGTGTGTGTGTGTGTAATTCACGCTTTCCGAGAGTTCCCACACGAAGCTTTCCTTGTTTTTTAGCATCAGCTCCTTCCTTGATACCTTTGTTCTCCAGCCGCTAGCTTGCCTTCCTCCCCCTAACAGCTGGACACATCACCATCCCATTTTTCTATTGGTTGTGACTGAAGTAGCTCGGGGTCAATTATTTCCCCAGCAATTGACAAAGAATCTTGATGAAGAGGAAAGTGACATTGTCCCTTAAACAGCCTTGCTCCCTCTCTCCCTCCCCCTCCTCCCTCTCTTTCTTCGAGGAGCCTAGCAGGGCAGTGGCCACTTGGTCTGGGGAAGCCAGTGGATAACATGTGGGAAGCGCAGGGAAGATTTTTCTTCAGAGCGGAAAGGCAGAAGATCCAGAGGCGGCCATTCCACAGAGACTGCATGCAGGCGACCCAAGTCCTATATTTTGTCTTTGCCAAGCTTTAACAGAAAATGTAGATAGAGTTTCGATGTGAAGCTCTCCTTAAGCCCTGTACTTCTGTTGAAGATTTGAATCCTTAGCAGTGCCAAAGGGGCTGTGGGTCCCTTAAGATTAGCGAAAATGTGACCCTGGACCGCCCCAGAACCTTTCCCCTCCCTCAGCCTCTGCACTCAAAAGACCAGAACTCAAAGCTCTCTCTCTGGTCCATGCGCCTGAAGCCTGTCCGTGGCTTTTGTTATTTTGACTGGGCCACTAGGTAAGTCATTCTAGCGTACTGTTTGAATGGACATTTGGGTCGGCTGGTACTTGGGGAAGACACAAATGATTGATGGTTGTTAGGTGCAGTGCCCTAGCTTCCCAGCGGATTTTTTGTAACACAGCTTCCTAGGAAAGGTAAAACAAAACAAAACCAACAGACGCCTCCTTTTGGTACCCCTACTCTTATGACTAGAGGCTGCCCCACAATTTTACCAGCAGAAGGGACGTGTGTGGGGAGAGTGGGTCCAGATGCTCCTGCAAGAAATATTCATAAGTGGCCTGCATCGACCCACCGCGCGCTGAGGACAGCCACCTGTGCCTTAAGTCTTGTCTGCATCAGGTTCAATCGTACCCCCCCACCCCACCCCCCGCGCCCCTTTCCTCAGCTTTGGGTGGTGGGATAAAGAGCTCACAGATTGCAATGAGACCAGAACAAACCGAAGGGAAGAGCATTTTTTTCTTTTCTCTTTGGGAAGTTGCCCTTCCTGGGTACGCAATGACCCACAGCATGATGATAGGACACCGGGAGACCTTGGGGGCGGGGGCACCTTGACGGTGGATGGACTCCATATCCAACTATGTTAACTCTTTAGGCAGGGTGCTTGTTCTCTGGTGCCCACCCCACCCCCGCTAGGTCCCAGTTGTTGAGCGTACTGGGTACTGGTGGATAAGAGTCATCGCTGGGGAGGGGTCCCCCTTAGGAATCCCTTGAGATGTTGCCAATGAAGGAGCGCCTTGCCCTGGTGCACAAAGGCCACGCTTAATGGATTCTTGCAGATAAAAGAACCCTGCTACCTTTCTTTCCTATAATGGCCCCTGAGGCTAATGTCTTAAAGAGGAAACAAAAGGATTGTTTTACAGTACACAAGTGAGGCAGGCAGCGCAGTAGATTGGAAGTCAGAGTACTAAATACAGGGAGAGGTGGCCCCAGCTTGTTAACCCTTCCCCTCCCGCAGCCCCCAGGTCTCATTTGGCCTTTCATTCGTACCCACCACGAAGAACGCTTGAGTTTGTCGTGCCTGGAAGGGACCGTGAGAAGACCTCTGGCTAGCTCAGTCCTTTCTCTGTTTTCCTGTAGAGTAACAGAGGGCAAAGATCTCTTTTGATTTGCTACAATTTCGGAAGGCAACCGAGTAAAGAGGAACATTTCTTGCGTCCCCGGGCAACTATGCAGAGCCACCTGGATTTTTAGACAGTTGAGACAGCCGCGCCTGGGCCCCAAGTAGCCTGTTCTGGGAGCACCTAATGAAGTTTCAGAGAAGGCAGCAGCGCTACTCCAAGAGCCCAAGCAGCACCCTGGGAGCTGCTCTAAGGTCATCAGGTGTAGGCAGCTTTCAGGTGTGAGTGGTGTATGCACAAGAGTGTGTGTGCCTGCTTACCCCAATGTCTCTGACAGGAAGTTTATATTTGCAAACTCCGTTGCTGCTGGGGGTTGGGAGGGGAGGGGAGAGAGAGAGAGAGAGAGAGAGAGAGAGAGAGAGAGAGAGAGAGAGAGAGACAGACAGACAGAGAGAGAGACAGAGAGACAGAGACAGAGACAGAGGGCAGAGACACAGAGACAGGCACAGAGAGAGTGAGTGGGTGTCGTAGTTTCTTCTGCCTTCTGGCTTTTTGTTCTGGTTCCAGGAGAAGATTTGAAAAAAAAAAAAAAAAGTTAAATAGCAGTTGGAGACAAATGATCTAAGAAAAAAAAAAAAAACTCAACAACAAAAATGCCCACAGGGATGGTTTTTAAAACCCTTTATTATGGAAATCCATTGCTTACACAAAAAGGGAGAGAATGATATTTATTCAGCGGGTCTTCAATTTGAGGGTGTATCAGAGTAGCTGAGCAGAATCCTCTGGGGGGCTTGTTAAAACACAGATTGCTGGGCCCTAGCCCCAGAGGTTATTTTATTTGGGAGACCTGGGGTTGGCCCCAGCTTGAGACTTTGCAACTTGTTAGAATTCCCAGGTGCTGCTTCTGGCTGCAGAGATCCTTATGTAACCCTCTCCTGGCTTCAGCATGTGTACCAAGTTCTCCATTACGGTGCCTCCCTCCCCCTCCCCCAACCTGCTCGCTTTGCTACAGAGTTGTAAAGCAAATCTCAGTTATTCTGTTGTTTCACTCCTGTGGGTGATTTTTTTTTTTTAATTCAGTGGTTAAACAGAGAGGACTGTGAACTATGGGAAATGGTGGAAAAGCTTTTTATAAGCTTCCAGGAAGTCCCACTGCCCTTCTGGTCATTTCCCTGGAGAAGAGTCTAGCACCTCTCTATTAAGCCATGCCTGTCAGTGTAAGTGTGAGACCCTGGGTTCTACCCCCTTTCCCCCCACCTCTTCCCCCTCCATCCCCACCCCTCCAACTCCTACCCCTCCCTCCACCCCACCCCCACCCTATCCAGAGAAATAACCCTTCTCTTCTTAACCTTCATTCTCCTGTGTCCTCATGTACTGCTATGGCTCTTTGGTCCTCTAAAGTGTTTTCCTAACAAGATACCTCAAAGGATGGGATTTCGAGCTAGTTTGAATGCTCCAACTCTTCTCAGAGATGCTGGGTTCTGACTCTGAGAGTACTTCTGGGCTACTTCTGTGTCACTTCTAAAAGTCATTATTAAAAAGGAGATTTCAGCCACAGCTCCTGGGCACAGTTGCCACTGAAGCCCAGAGTAGCCTTGTATCATGAGTAGGTCCTGGCATGGTCTGGCTCTGGGTCTTTCTTTTGCTCCCCAGAGCGGTTGAGGAACACTTTGCATTCCTCTTGATTTGTCTCCAGTGCGAGGTCTCTGCTCAGACTCCTTGACTTTCCACTGGGTCACTTCTAAAAAGATTCTTGGCACTCAGCCTTCCCCTCCTTCATCCTCACGAGGGCCTTATCATTTCTGACCACCCCACCCCCCACCCCCACCCCCACCTGAAGCTTACTCTCAGACAAGCCTCAGCAGACTCCCACGAGGTTAGACGGTTACTCTTCTATATGATGGTGGTCCTCTCTCCTTCCCAGAGTCTCCAGGAAGTCATACACATTTTTTCCTTTCTCCATCTGTTGCTGAAGGAAAGCTCTGGGGACGGTGCTCACTCCTGTACCTCAGAGCTTTGCTCTTACTTTCCTGCCACCTCTTGTTTGTATGTTTTCCTTCCTGCAGCAGCCTGGACTCAGCTGCTATTTTTCTGTTTTCTCCTGGGTCCCTCTGCCTGCCTTTGCTTTTCTAGTCTTTCTCAAAGAAGATTCAAACAGCACGCGCGCGTTTGCTCCTCTTTGGGTCCTCCAGCCCCTCATTCTGTTGGTTGGCCTGTCTGTGATGCTGGCTGATAGAGCAGCATTTCCCTCGTGGTCAGGAAAAGGATGGAGACTGCATGGTGCTGGGTTCAAGGCTGCTTTGTTCATTCGACCAACCTGTGTGAACCTCTGCTCTGTGCCAGGCACTGTTTGAAGGCTTGGAGCATTGAGCAAATCAGACATGTTCCTTCCTTCGACTCGCCCTCCTTCCTGTCTGTTCCATGCTTGTGGATTCAGCCACTAGTGGATCAGAAATATGTGAAAAAAAGTTGCATCTGTGCTAAATATACATGGGCTTTCTTGTCATTATTATTCTCTATACATTGTAACTAATATGTTTTAAACTATAACTAATTTACATTATACTAGGTCTTATTGGTAAATTAGAGATAATTTGACACGTCTTTTTAAAATCTTTTTACCCAGGAACTCTTTTGTTCAACAGTGGCCCAGGTATATAGTTATATATAAAACAGACATAAATTTCAAACCATTCTTTGGTATACATTTAACTTTATTATAGTTATTAAAAGTGAAAGCAACTGGGCAGTGGTGGCACAGGCCTTTAATCTCAGCACTAGGGAGGCAGAGGCAGGCAGATCTCTGAGTTCGAGGCCAGCCTAGTCTTCAGTGTGAGTTTCAGGACTGCCAGGACTACACAGGGAAACCTGTCTCAGTGGGTGTAGGGGAAAATGAAAGTAAATTTACACACTGATGGAATGGTGGGATTATTTACTACCACATGCAGAATGTAATATTAGCTGAATATTTCATAATGCAGGGCTTAGAGCATCCTCAATGTTTTTCCAAGTTGACCGATATTTTGAGTTTTATAAATATTAGCACTAAGAATGCTGTTTTGCATAAATATGGGTACAATATACAAAATGACAGAAATGTATTTCAGAAATTATTGGAAAATGTGTTCTAATCCTAAACCAAAGTTCAATGAGCTATTTTTCATGATATTCAAATTAGCAATTCAAAGTAGCACGTTGCTGTTGTTGATGTTGTTGATGTTGTTGTTGTTGTTATTGTTGCTTTGAGACAGGGTTGTCTCTATTATATATGTGGCCCTGGCTATTCTGGAACTTGCTATGTATGTAGACCAGGCTGGCCTTGAACTCACAGAAATCCATCTGCCTCTGAGAGTACTGAGACCAAATAAACGTGTGCATCATCATGTCCCACACATACTGATTTTTACATTTTACATACGAATCTGATTTTTACATACAGAGGAATGGTAGTAGGAAAATATTCAAAAACTCTGGTAATTGAATAATTGTATTTGTTTGGTAAACAAATAAAAAGTTAGTAAATAAATAAATAATCAAATAGCATCAGAAAACATTTTATATATCAAAAACACCACAATGAATAACACAGGGTCAAATCTGAGCCAAGGCGTGCCAGGCAATGTCTGGGTGGGTTCTGTGTTTTGTGCTGGCGTTGTTGGGCACAGACATGTGCTGTACATATATTGTAATACATATTCAGAGCCAAGTCCACAGTAAAGGTGTGGCATCAGAGGGGACTGTCAGAAATGCCTCAGATTCCAGATGTGTTTATTTTGAATTGATTTTAATTTATTGTGTGCCCGGCCTATTGTGAGTGGTGCCATCCCTGGGCTAGAGGTCCTGGGTTCTACAAGAAAGCAGGCTGAGCAAGCTAGGAGAAGCTTGCCAGTAAGCCTCCATGCCTTCATGGTCTCTGCATCAGCTCCTGTCTCCAGGTTCCTGCCCTGTGTGAGTTCCAGTCCTGACTTCCTTTGGTAATGAACAGCAATATGGAAGTGTAAGCCGAACAAACCCTTTCCTCCTGCTCATGGTTCAAGGCACTGTGGTTTAAAGCATGGGAGAGGATGTGTCACAGGCAGGCTATGTGCAAATACAGCGTCAGTTTATACAATGGACTTGGACATCCCAAGATCCTGAGGTCATCAGGGAGTTCCTGAGGATACTGATGGAGACAATGTAGCCGTGAAGATTATATCGTCTGGTCTACAAGGCAGTAACTGGCAAGTTGGAAAGTGTCAAGTGCCCAAGTGAAAACCGAAACAAGGCAGGCAGGATTTGCGCTATTTTTAGACTCTGTGGCCAAGAAAGGCTTCTTAACTGAGGAGTTATATTGAGGAAAGTCTAGAAGCCCGGGAGGACATCTTTTGGGTGAAGGCATCAATAATAGAACCTGATAGAACCAGGTGGGAAGTTACGGGAAAGGTGTACGGAAAGAAAGATACTTACTTGCCTTCTAAAACAGCAGTTGTTACAATCTCTGAATTAGTCCTCATGCTCTAGTGTCTCGGCTGGCTTTGATGTTTGGTTTTCCAGTTACCCACTTCCTTTCTTCAGCTCTAGTGTGGAGGTAAGGCCTGAGGGAAGCTTAGCTTCTTATTCTCTGGGGAAGCCTGAGGAAGCACAGTGGGCAGGGCTAGCTGGCTGTTCCTAGTTCTGGGTTCTTGGGACTTCAGTAATAATGCACAGGAAGTGCTAATTCTCAGGCCGATCTTCTAATGAAAGGAGGTGACAGCGGTCACGAGAGTCCCCAGAAGAAAGGGGACAAACCCAGGCAGAAGCTGAAACTAGGCTGTAACCACAGCCAAAAGTGCTGATAGTCATTAAAGTTGATGTCTTTTACGAACAGCAAGCATTTGAGGTGCTGTGCTCCTGAGTCAGCCAGAATCTCACGTGTTCAACAGGTAGTTGGCGCTGTGGAGCCTGCCCTTGGTCTTACTGATCATTGTGACTTCTCAACCCTCCAGGCCATTTTAGGTACAGGGCTGTAGGTGGCAGAGGCCCCTTCGCCCAGTCTTGTCTATCAGTGGTCATGTTCCTCGAGCTTCTACTTCCTTATGAGTGCTAAGGAGAATAAGGGGAAAATAGATTGCTTTATTTAATTTTCTCATCTCTTGGTGAGGGGCCTTGTGAACCTTTCCCCTGATGTCCACCTGCTTGGTTCTCTGTGGTTCTCTTTGTTGTTGTTTAAGACTGGCTCCACTGACATATTAGAACACCTGGCACTCCCCCCACCCTACCCCACCCCCAGAGCTGACAGTGGAAGCTGTTGTTTCAAATCCAAAAGCAAACAGTAGGCCACAGGGCAGCTGGCCTCCCCAGGAGCACAGGTGAATGGGGGGGGAACAGTGGCTTACTTGTCCTGGAAAGGGGCCATTAGAGGTCTGATCCCCAGGGACTGGCTTCCTCTTACAGCTTCCCCGGAGCAGCTGTGCTGAGAAGGAAGATGCTTCTTGACTCCATTTTGGAAGAGTGGAGAGGCTGTCATCCAGTCTTCTCTTTTCAGGACGATTTCCAGAGGCAGCCGTTCCACTCAACCACGTGTCCGTGTCCCAAGCGCACGCACACAGCATCTTTAGCGACTGGCTGGCAGGAAGGGAGACAGCGCTGAAGGAAAGGATGTGGTTACGCTTCAAAACCCCAGTTCTGTTAAAGGATTTAAAAAAAAAAAATGGTTGCAAAACACATTCGCATTACAGTTCAATAGGTTTGAGCCCATTGAAACATGGCGTTTATGAACATATAGTATGAGTGTGTGTGTTTCTGGGTATTACTAGATGCAAGAGGTGGTGTTACACGCTACGCTTACACGGTCAATGGTTGTTTAATGAGATTAGTACTGTTTTCCAAGAAAATTATTCCATGTTCCTGTATTGGCTTTCCAGGGCTGCCATAACCAAGTGTCATAGACACGCTGAAGTTTATTTCATACAGTTCTGAAAGGCCGAGAATCCAAGGTCAAAGTGTCCTTGGCTTGCAGATGTCTTCTTGTGTCTGTCCCATGCTCTTTTACAAACTTGCCAGAGATACTGGATTTATGGCCCACCCAGAATGACTCTATTAACATCACCTCTTTTAAAGGCCTTGTCGCCAAATCCATCCTCATTTTTGAATAATTGGGGCTAGGGATTTAATATATAAAGGTTTATGTGGAAGAATAGCAGACCTCCGACTTGAACCCCTTTTGCCTTAACCACCCATCAAGGACCCGGCAGGTGTACCATGTGCCTGGCCACTTGTTTGCTTTTCAGAATTAGTCCCACCTTGGTTCCTTCCTCAAGATGAAGAACAGCCAACTGTAAAACTAAAGCCTGCTGCGCACGCTGGTGGAGTTAAGGTAACTAAATTTGTTTCTAGGCATGGAGGGCGTAGCGTAGTGGTGGAGTAATTTCCTGACATAAAAGGACTAAAGGAAAAACACTTTCTGTTTCATGAGTTTTACTGTGGCCTGTTCCATCACCCTTATCATTAAAAATCACAGGCACAGATGTTACCCTTAGTATAGTCATAGTCTCCTCGTGTTGGAGTAGGAAGCCCAGATCTAGGGCAGGGGACAGAGTGAGCTGCCAAGGCCCGCCCAACCCCAGCCAGGTTCTATTTGCTCAACTGGGCAGGTGAAAGCCCCTGGGGTTTGAGGGTTGGCCTGCTTCTTGGATTTATACAGGCAATGGAAAGAGACCGGAGTTATTAAATGAGATGGCCTCTGATCACGAGTTGGGACTTTTCTACTTTTCTCAGAGAATACTTGCCTTTGTTTGTTTTTCTGATCAATCTCGAAACCAGTAGCGCAGACTCCTCCGCGGCCTCCACCCACCAGCTTCCTTCACAACTCCGCCCACAACACCCAGGCCCAAAAAAAAAAAAAAAAAAAAAAAAAAAAAAAGGAGCCGAGAAGGCCTGAGGATTCTTCCTGATTCTAGTCAATGTACTTTATCCCCTAGAAAATAGTATAAAGGGCCCACTACAGCGCTGCTGGCTTCAACAGGAGGCGTGGGTGGGCCGGCTTTTCCTGGCTCGCCACTGGATCACCTCCACCCAGCTGCTCCGGAAAGCTCCCGCCAAGGCCCACCCGGGAAGTGCTGCCCAGTGCGCAGGGGCTGCCCGTCACCACGCATTTGCAGCAAACACCACTCTGAATTTCGAGTCTGATGTGAACAGACATTGTAAGTTGCACCAATGTCACCCGAAGGCCAACTAGTGACTTCATTAGTCAACTGTTTCCTTATTGCAATTAAAATGAGGATGGCCAGATGTTTATTTAGGTTTGAGGAAGGATGCGGTATTGTTTGATACGTGAGAGAGTTACTGAATGTGTGTGTTAAAGTAATTCCCCAGAGTTCTGAGATAGATGGTGTATTTCTCAATGACACAGACTCCCTTGGCCATTCCTTACTGTCAAGATCCAACTTGCCATCTGCTCTGAGATGCCCTGGGTCTCTGCCCAGGATTGTCTAGCAGAACGCACATTTTCTCTCGACTTTGCCATCCCTTCCCATTTCCCAGCATACAGCACTACCTGCTGTTGCCTCCCTCGGCTTCTTCAAAACACAGTGCGCTCATGAGACATGATTTCTCTTCTAGCTTAGCAACAGTCTGGAATGGTTTTTGTTTATTTTTGTTTATTTTTTTTCTCCTTCTGGAGTAGCACCATTAATCTCAAATTCTTTTGTTTGGTGATTTTTTTTTAAATGTGCTAAATACGCACAACATAAAGGTTTATCATTTTCACCACTCTGACGGGCACAGTTCAGTGGCAAATCGTATGCGGCATTTACAGTGTGGTCCAACCGTCACCACCATCCACTCAGAAACTTCCTCATAAACTCAAACATGAACTTGGTGCCCGTTAAGCATGGACTGTCTGTCTGTCCTTCTTTGTCCCAGCTCCTAAATGCTACTTTGTGAATAAGCCTAGTCCAGGCACTTCGTCTGGATGGAGTCATCCACAGCCGTGCTTTGGTGACTGGCTTATTTCATTTAGCCTGAGGTCTTCAAGACTTACCCGTGCTGTGCCATGTTTGAGAACTTCCTTCCTCATCAGGGAATCACATCAGTGTCTTTTTCTAGTCTACGGATTGCCATATTTTTGTAATCTACGGATTGATCTTTTTATTGTTGCTATCTGTCAGATTTTGAGTAAAATGCTAAAAAAAAAAATCCACCTTGCAAGGATCTTTTCCTGCATTTTGTTGATGGTTTGGGGTGTGTACGTAGTAGTAGGAGCATAGGCTTGTGTATCATCCTATATCTAACCTCGAGGTTTTCCCCCAAACAAAGCATTTTTAAATACCTCCTCATAGGTCAGTATTTTCACAAGTGGAATGACTTCTTGGTGGAAGGAGGACACTTCTCTGAAGTGCCCTCTCTGAAGGTATCTTGTGGAACCACCTGCTTCCTTGATGAATAAGCTAGCTGGGAAAGGATTGGGAGGTACCCCTTGCCAGACAGGAAGGACCCAATCCTGTCTCTATACTTAGCACATTTGTTCTCTTGAATGGCTTCACCTATACACTCTAGGGAATAGTTTCTAAATGAGAAAAGTGTTTAATGAGTAGCTAAACAAAATGTGTCCTGCACACGCAAATAGGACTTGCTTTTCTAATGACAAGAATGCTTAAGTTCTTTAGCTATCAAGACCATGGAAAGAAGACAATGTTGGAAAATGCTTGGCACAATTCCTGTTACGGCTGAGCTTTCAATCAATATTAGACAGTTGTCATTACTGTATTTATAGATGAAGGGGCCCAGACTCCTGGAAGCTAACAGTCATATGGCCATTTCACAGCATTCCTTTGATTGGTTTTGTATATGGCTGGCTTTCCATATCTACAGTATGTTGGTAGAGCTCTTAGTTTGCTAGTGACTTCTCTTTTTCCTACAATTCCCTTGGTCTGCTTTCTGTGGCTATTACTAGATAGTACAGACTAGGTAATATACGAAGAATAGAATTTTATGAAGATTCTGTAGGCTGGGCATGTAGGAGCATGACTGGAACCAGACAAGGAACTTCTGCTATCTCAACAAATGAGATTTTTTAAAAAAATATATACTTTCCAAACAGAGCAGCACTATTCATGAGTGTCGTTTGCTGATAATTCTTTGACACAGCTATCATCTTTGAGTAGTAGAGTGACTTGGCATCATCCCACTTTGCTACTTACTAACCATGTGACCTTCGGCAAGCCAGTGCATTGGCCCACGCTGTGGTCAAAGCCATGGAACACATGTAAGTGAATACTTATGCCAGAGTTCTCAGTGAGGGACAATTTCAAGAGCCATCAATCCAAAGAAACAGACCTTAAGATAGGCCAATAGCATCAGCAGCCAAAGCCAGGGTGCTGCGCTCTCTCCATGCATCCCCACTGCTTAGATGTTATAATGCAAGGCTTTGAACTAATGAAACCGGGTCCCTGCCTTTCTGTGCGTGCCTAGGAAAAATGGTCATAAGGAATAGGTGAAGCCTTGGATCTGCCTCTCTCTTGGAAAGGAATAAAGGATCTCGAGCGGTCTCGTTCTGCCTATGAGTAAAGGGCGGAGACAGTTCACCTAGTCAAGTTCAGATATTCCCGGGAAGAGACGGTTCCTTTGGAAAAGCAAACTCATCTCTGGCAAAACAAAAAAAGCAGAAGTTGAACTGCTTCACAGAGGCACTGCCCTCCACTGGTCTCTGGAAAGGAAGCAGCATCCTTAACCCTTGGGATTTGAGTGGGTGGTACCTGGGAGTGTCAGTTTGTCTTCTCAGGTAAACTAGCTACTCATATCCTTATCCAGGGCACCTTGCACAACTGATCCGTTTGAAGGTGCCACCTCCAAGAGTCTGCAACATACTGAGTTGTTGTGCCTTGACATAACTTTGGAGATAGCCTTGGTAATTAATGCTTAGAATCACACAAGGCCTGGTGGCTCAGGGTTTGTAGAATCTAGAACCCTTCTTCAGATCAAACAGCCTCTCCACAAATTTCCCAAGTCCACTGTACTTTTAGGGTTTGAAGGAGATTGTGGGTGACATCCTCCACATCGGTTAGACCTGCTCCCAGGTGGACTGACAAAGGTTCGATCCCTGTGACTGACTTATGCCTCAAGGGTTGTAAGTCATTGACAGTTCTATGCGAAGTAGTCTTTGTCTTCCTTTTGGGCTTTACATTCTTCTCTTGTACCACATAAATACCAGCACTCATTGTGTTCCCAACAGGATTCTAAGCCCTTTCACGTTCTCTGAAGGCTGATATCAGTATTCCTCTTGCCCAGCCACTGATGGAGTGCTCACTCACTCATTGGTCTCTAATGACTTCGAAGGTAACTTTACAGCCAAACACCTCAGCAGCATGACCTATCACCTCTTCCCAAATGGAGTTGATAATTCCATCTGGGATCAAGATCCCTCCTCACCAACATTCTTGAGGGTCTTGCTCTGTGACTATGCCCTTTCTCTTGTGATCTACCCACTCCTATACCTGGGTGTCTTCCATAACAAGAAGAAAAGCAAATTCCAACTTCAGCCTTATGTCATCTTTAACTTACCTCCTATCTTGTGTGATAACTTTTTTTGTAGTTTGGCTCCATCACTGGTATCCATGAAATATGGTCTTTCCAAGGCCGCTATACCCTCCAAGTTGTTCAGTCCAGTGGATGCTCTGTCTTCTCTCTTCTGCTGCAACCTGCATAGCTTAGAGATTGACACAACTGCAGTGACAAACAATACATACAGAAAAGTGTCTCAGTTGGGTTTCATTGCTGTGAAGAGATATCACGACCAAGGCAACTCTTATAAAGGACAACATTAAATTGTGGCTAGCTTATAGGTTCAGAGGTCCAGTCCATTATCACCACGATGGGCAGCATGGCGTATGGGTAGGCTCGGTATTGGAGAAGGAGCTGAAAGTTGACATCCTCAGACAGCAGGGAGAGAAAGCCACACTTGGTGTGGCTTGAGCATCTGAGACTTCGAAACCCACCTCCATTAGCATACTTCCTCCCACAAGGTCACATCTCCTAATGGTGCCACTGCTTTCTGGCCAAGCATTCAAACACTTGAGTCTGTGGGATCATCATTCCCATTCAAACCACCACAGTGGGAATCAGATGGGCAGCGGGCTTTAATGAAGACACACCGGCAGCCTGGAAACTCATTGTCTCTGTTCCCATGTGTCTGGGCTTTGGAGTCCTTGATGTGGTAATGTGTATGTCGATAATGCACATTCACTGAGGATTTCATCTACACCCCACAATCTTCCATAGGGGAGCTTGTCCGTGCTCCCCACTCTCTTCTGGTAGACTCGCTTTCTCTGGCTTTTCCACACTCTGTATAGTTCTGGGCTGCTGTGATGATTAGTTTTATGTGCCAACCGGATTGGGCAAATGTCACACTCATGCATGGTTCAACACTAAGGTATTTCTGGATAGTGTAGGAAGGGAATCGGTAGACTGAGTCAAGTAGGTAGGTGGTCCTCATTCAATCCATTCATGATTTTAACAGAAGGAAGGACTATGTAAAGGGACATTCGTATTCTTTGTGAGGGACACGGCTGGGACATTGGCCTTCTCTGGACCTGAAGTAGAACTTAGCTATCGGTTCTCCTGAATCTCAGAGCTTTGGACTCAGTATGAAATTACACTGTTGATTCTTTGAGTCCTTAGCTTGTTGATTGTGAGTCAGCTTGGACTTCTCAGACTCAACCATCGCTTACTGAAGGCTCCACCCGCACCCCAAACCCCCTAAATCAATGGCTCTAGCTGGAGGCCAAGTATTGAAAAAATGAGTCTGTAAGGGGACGATTCAGATTAAACCACAATCCCACGCAAAGCCCAGATAAAATGAAGCTTGACAACCACTGTAGTCTCATAGAAGGCCCATTTGTTTTGGGTTAGGTTTATTAAAGTTTAATTTATAGGAATAATACTATTCTTAGATATACAGCCATATGAACGTTGACAACTGCCCTGCCATGTAATTGTTACCACTAACGTGACACTGAGTGGTTCTGTCACTGAGAAAGATTCATCTATCCCTCCTTGTGTTTAATTTTTCCTCCTGTTTCTCATTCTGACACCCACTGACCTGAATTTTGTCTTGATATCTTTGTCATTTTAGAAAAGCTGCTCTGACTTACACAGTCATTTTATGTCTTATCTATGCCGTTTAGTCACTAGTGATATTTCGCAGCGTGTACACTGGTTTGCTTTCTATTTGCCGTGATAAAGACCAGACCAAATGTGACTTAGGGAGGAAAGGGTTTATTTGTCAAGGGTCTCACACTGTCCACCAGTGAGGGAAGTCTAGGCAGCAAATCTGGAGACAGAGGCTAATGAAGAATCCATGGAGGAATGCTGCTTACTAGCTTGTTCTTCATGGTTCCCTCGGCCTACTTTTAAAAATACAACTCAGGACCACATGCCTAGGGAGAGCGCCGCTCATAGTGGACTGACCCACATCAGTAGTTAATCAAGAAAATACCTTACAGACTTTGCCTATAGGCCATGATGGAAGCATTTTCTCTATTGAGGTTCTCTCTTCCCAGATGACTCTAGCTTGTGGCAGGTTGACAGAACTCTAACTGCGCAGTGTGAATGCTAACATTTATTTAATCATTTTCCTTTTGATGTGTTATTTGCATGCTTCCCAATCTGGGCAGCTGTTCATGAAACTTCTAGAAACAGGCTTTTGTGTCCGTAAGTTTTCTTTTCTCTTCTCTCTCTCTTTCTTTCTTTCTTTCTCTCTTTCTTTCTTTCTTTCTCTCTTTCTTTCTTTCTTTCTTCCTTGAGTAAACTTAGAAGAAGCAGGTTTTCTGAGTCACATGGTAAAGCGTGGTTAATTTCCTAACAGTTTTCCAACATGGCTGCTGTTCTCATGAATGATGGATGAGACTTCCATTTCACTGCATGTCCTCATCAGTACCTGTTTGTCTGGTTTTTAAATCTTTAGCCATCCTGATAGTATGTGTCTAGGAGGGGTGGGAGGAAGTGGGTAGAGACGCAAATCATTGGCAGTTAAGTCTCCTTTGGTAATTTCTGTGGCTCTATCCTGTCAGAGAGAAGTACATTATGATGACACGCTGTAGTATGAAGCCCTGGGGTTAGCTTAGCTGGAGAAACTGTGTTCCTGGGCTTTGTTCCAATTGTGACAGCTGCCCAGGCTACCTATGTCTTAGATAGCTCTTTCTCCAAGGACAATATTTTTTTTCTGCATTTTTTATTATTATCTTTAATCTTTCCTCACAGTCTAGTCTCTATCTGCCTTCCATTCCCCATCCCATTCCTCCTCCCTCATCTCTAAGAGGATGTCCCCGCTACAGCCCCACAACACCCCCAGGCTTCCCCACTCCCTGGGGCCTCAAGTCTCTCAAGGGTTAGGAGTGCCTTCTCTCACTGAGACCAGACCAGGCAGCCCTCTGCTATATATGTGCTGGGGGCCTCAGACCAGCCAGTGTCTACTGCCTTGTCAGAGATTTTTTTTTTCCTCTTTATTAACTTGAGTATTTCTTATTTACATTTCGATTGTTATTCCCTTTCCTGGTTTCCGGGCCAACATCCCCCCAACCCCTCCCCCTCCCTTCTGTATGGGTGTTCCCTTCCCCATCCTCCCCCCATTACCACCCCCTCCCAACAATCATGTTCACTGGGGGTTCAGTCTTGGGAGGACCAAGGGCTTCCCCTTCCACTGGTGCTCTTACTAGGCTATTCATTGCTACCTATGAGGTTGGAGCCCAGGGTCAGTCCATGTATAGTCTTTGGGTAGTGGCTTAGTCCCTGGAAGCTCTGGTTGCTTGGCATTGTTGTTCCTATGGGGTCTCGAGCCCCTTCAAGCTCTTCCAGTCCTTTCTCTGATTCCTTCAACAGGGGGTCCCGCTCTCAGTTCAGTGGTTTGCTGCTGGCATTCGCCTCTGTATTTGCTGTATTCTGGCTGTGTCTCTCAGGAGAGATCTACATCTGGTTGTCAGAGAGATCTTAAAGGTCCAGGCTCATTGATACTTCTGGCCTTCCTATGTGGTTGTCCTCCTTCCTAGGGACAATGTTAGAAGTTCTTTTTTTTTCCTTCCAAACACCTGAGCTATGTGTTCATGCTGGTATCCTTGTATCTTCTATCTTCTGTCCCTTTTAAAGTTTGACTTGTAGACAGCGTCTGATTCCTGAGCTCACCTTTCAGTTGATTCTAAGGTAGAGTAGGTACTTGTCTTAGTCCATTCAGACTGCCACAACAGAATACTACAGACCAAATAAATGGCTTATAAACAACAGGCGTTTATTTCTCACAACTCTTGAGACTAGAAAGTCCAGGGACAGGGGGACTGCATTGAATTTGCTTTTGGACATGTCAGCAAGGCTATTTTTGATTTCTAATTGCTATAGGAGGGACCAGCCCCTGTGAGCACTGCTGCCCCTGGGCAGGTGGTCCTGGGTCATCTAAGAATGAGCTGACCAAGCCAGGAAGGTGTTCTTCTGTAGTCTCTGCTTCAGTTCCTTCTTCCAAGTTCCTTCCCTGAATTCCTTCAATGCAATGGTGGAGAGTTATCCGGATGTATATGCAAACAACCCCTTTAACAAGTTGCTTTTGCCATGGTCTTTACCATAGAGACAGAAAGCAAACTCCTAATGCATTACACTGGCAGTTAGGATTCTAACATGGGATCCGGGAAGGCTGGCATGACTGGAGGCTCACCTGCCTTGAGGGTGGGTTTGGACTGGGTAAGCACCAGGTAACCCTCTGCTCTGAAGACAGACCCAGGCCCACTCGGATCCGTGGTTGCTTTTACGTCAGAAGATCTTGTCTGAGAGTAATGATACTTTGATGAAGTCTGAGCTGAGAGATGAGGTTGGGAGGTAGAGGCTACAGGGTGAGATGTTCAAGGTCATCCTTGATTATGTAGTGAGTTGGAGACTAGCCCAGCGTACATGAGACTGTCTTGAAATGGGTGAATGAGTAGATGAGTGAATGAATGAATGAGTGAGTGAATGAGAAAGATACTTCCATCACTAGGTACTGTTCCCTGTGGAAACAGGTGTTAACTCGCTCCATCCTTATGGTCCCATCTATGTATACATTCAACTAAGCATCCCTTAGTACAGAGGAATGACTGAGCACAAAGAATAAATGGCCAGTTAGCCCATGATCACAGTTAGTAAACTGAAGATTTCACCAGGCTGAGGGGATTGGAGCATCCGCCTTCTTCCCTCTTCCTATCTCTTCCTTAGAACCCTCCGAGATTACCTCCATTCCTCTCTTGATCCTTTTCCCTGATCCTTGATCCTTGATCACTGCATCTGGCCACTGACAATCCGCTAACAGTCAACTGTGTTATCTCTGGCCTGGATTCTGGTTTGAGGCTCAGGCTGAAGCATTCTGCTTCATCTCCGGAACCTCTACTTAGATACTCGACTGTTTTTTTCTTTTTGCTTCATAATAAAATTATTATACTTTCAATGTCTCCCACCAACAGCCAGTTCTCATCTTGCCAGTTCTGTAGGTCTGAGTAGGTCTGCAGAAGGCCTTAGTAGGGTTACGTCTTTCTCTGGTAGTTGATTCGGGTGGGCCTGCACTTTCTAAGTCACTCAGGTTATTGGCAGGGTTGTTTCTTTATGACTATGGGGCTTCCAAGCCAGGTGTTTACTGGATGCCTATGGAGGCAGCATAAGGCTCCAGAGGCTGATCCCTTACCAGGTCCCCAGCACGACCTGGAGTGCAGCTAGCTAAGAGAGAGCCTATATATCATGATGCAATTACAGGACAGACATTTTGTCTATTTGCCATATTCCATTAGCTGGAAGCAATAGCCACAAGGTCTGTCCACTCTTGAGGGCGGAGGTTTATCCAAGTGTGGGAGCATCAAGAGGCAGGGAAATCAAGAGCCAACCTGGCAATCCACAAGTTTCTTCAGCATGCTCACAGTGGGACTCGCTACCCTCTAACTATGGTGTCTGTCTTCCACAGATCCCTGCCCGAGGAAGTAGTTCTCAAGGCAAGGCCAAGAGCCAGCCTGGACTCACTTCTCTGGTCAAGTTCATGCATCGACAACCATCAAGGCCTGCTCTTTTGTCTCTCTCTCTTTTTTTTTTTTTCGGAGCTGGGGACCGAACCTAGGTCCTTGTGCTTGCTAGGCAAGCACTCTACCACTGAGCTAAATCCCAGCCCCTCTTTTGTCTCTTGAGTGTCTCTTGATCCTTTTCTCCTCTTCACCTGAGACTGAAGCTGCCACCTGCATCACTCCATTTTTTTTCCTTTCTATCACTGGCCACAGCTACACTGTAGAAACGAAGTTCTGGTTACAATGTATCTTTATACTGCACTTGAAGCTTGTGTCCTCACAGGCCTTAGGGGCCATCAGACCTTTTGTACTCTAGCTCTTTGCCCTGTTTTCTAGAAACAATCCTTTGTTTTCCTTTGTTTATTAGTCCTGATGATCAGGACCAAGCTCAGCTCCGATTGCCCTTTCTTCTGGAGAACCCACTCTCCCTCCTCATGGCTCTCTAACCTTCATGCCACTCCTACTCACCCACAAAAGTGTCCTTTCTCAATCGCCTGCTCCTCTGAGCTAGAAGCCCTGTGAGACAGGAGGGCACACATCTTCATGGCTAGCATGTGTTTTTCAACACTGTGAGCTCTCAAGTAATTGGCAAGTGAAGAAAATAATAAATGAAGCCTTGGCTCTCGGTCTACCCTTAAAAATATCCCCAGCCTTCCCTCACAGCAACACCCAGCACTTGCTCCTACCGGGCTCTGTTCCAGTTGGCAGACCTTTGTAAATCGAAAGTAGTATGATAATAGAAGCACCTTTGTTTAGGGTAATATTTCTTTCCTATTATGGCCAGTCCAGTCCCAAGACATTTCCTGGTGTACTCAAGTGACATCAGTGCCAGGACGTCACCTATTTCCTCTTATGCCATATTTGTCCTTTTGCTGTGTCATTAGAGTTCTGTAAAAATAGCTGACCAACAGCAGTACATATAGTTCCTTGTGCTGCCTGGGAACAGTTCTCTGTCCACCCTATGGGGAGGCCCACAGCTGCTCCCTGACATTCCAAGGGATACGTGCTCTCATCTTCTGGGAACAGAAGGGGCATTTGTTCCCTGAGCCCACTCTGGAAGGACAGCTGAGTCCCCAGTCCAGCCAGGTCAGCCTGTCCTAAGCATCAGGCTCTGGTTCCACACAAGTGATTGAGCTTAATTGACAGGTGCGAAGTGTGTTCTTTCTAACCCCACTAGATTTACTTCTGCCTGTAGGGGTAAGACAAACTCACTTGGGAGCCCAATTAGCTCTGTGTGTGTGTGTGTGTGTGTGTGTGTGTGTGTGTGTGTGTGTGTGTGTGTGTGTGTAGATAAAGACAGATATATTTCTGTGAGAAAGTGGTTAGAAAGAGTCTCAGCTATAGAGAGTCAGAGATGGAAACAGAATCTCTAAGGGGAGAGGAGAGGCAGAGAAATAGACAGAAGGCAGCAGAGGAGGAGAGAGGCAGAAAGCTGTGACCAAAGAGATAGTCAGATAAGAGAGCTGGGGGTATATGCACATGGGCACTGCTGGTGGCCTTTTCGGTGGGTTAAGTGCACATAAATGGAAAATGGAGCAGGGTAGGGTGTCAGTCCCATCTGGAGGACCATGTGTGAGGGAGGGACAAAGTGAGCATCGGTATAGTTGTTAATGTATTCCCAGAGGCTGACAGGGGTTGGGGGATTCTGGGAGGGAGAAGGACTAGGTCAGATGAGACCGGAAGGTTTGTGTTTGTGTAGCAGGAGGCATTAGCTTGGCCCCGGGTCAGCTCTCTTGCACACAGACGAGGCTGGGGGGCATGCTAAAAGAAGCCTAATCATGATGGTGGGGCTGGGACGCTCTGGATTGGGAAACTAACTCTACCTGGGGGAAAAGAATTCTCTGGGATGTTTGAAGAGATCAGAAAGTCTAAGCAACGCTCCAATAAAGTCTGTGGGACTGTCTACTGGCTTCTGAACACACTGAGTGGGGACAGGTATCGCATCGGCCCATCCCTTGTGCTTCATGGATTACCTCACTGTGGAAAGATTATCACCTCCACTGTGGGGCTGAAGATACGATGCGCAGAGAAGTTAAACAATTTCCAGAGCACCATGCTACTCGCAAAAGGGCAGAAGTGGGCTTTGAGCTCAGAAGGGTCCAGACTCAGGGCTGATACCCAATGTGTGCTCCTGTAAGCCACAACTGAGCTCTCAAAGCTGCCTCGGTTCTGTTTTTCCTTCTTCTTGAGACAGTGTTTTACTGTGTAGTTCTAGATCAATAGACCAGGCTCATGCCCAACTCAGCAATCCTCCTGCCTCTGTTTTTCAAATGCTGGCATTACTCAGTTCTTTGATCAAGTTCTTCCTAAGGAGGACCGGGGAGGATATAGAAGATAACAGAAGAGCTGACTTCCTGTTCCGGCTCCGCCATTTCTAGCTCCGAGATTGTGAAGTAGGCTGTCTGTGCTTCAGTCAGGGGCAGTAACCGAGTGCATGAACCCTGGCACCACACTAGCTGCCCCTCCGTGACACTGACCACTACCAGCTGGGTACCTTTGCTCTTTACTTAAATGATGTCAGCCACACATTCTTCCTGGTAAAACCAGTACAAAGAAGGGCCTTTTCCACGAGGCTGTGACAGTGGCATGGTTCCTGTCTTGATCTTTCCTGGCATGAAGTAAGCTGCCAACACATAATTCATCTGTGAGGTGATTCCACTCTTATTTTACACAGAGTCCTGCTTACATGTGCACAGGGGATATGTTCTAGACGCCCTCATGATACCCACATCCTCTTACATAAAAAGAGCAATGCATTTGCATGTAACCTGCACTCCCCTGCTTAACCCATACAGGTTATTTATAATACGGAACATGATTTAAGCCTGTACACGTTCAGTATGGATGCAATCTTAAAAAGTGTTTCAACTCATTTTTTTTTCCCTGAGATGACATCTTGCTATGTAGCTTGGGCTGGCCTCGAGCGAGCCCCACCTCCCCCTCCTCACTCCCAGTGCCTGTGGAGCTGACCCCTGAGTGTAGGTAGAATAGGAGTGGCATGGGGGTACTGCCTGTGAGGCCGGCTGGCTAACTCTGCGGCACTGTCAGGTATCAGATATTACTGTTCCCGTTAAACACAGCGCTGGGTTCCTATAAGGCACGTGAAAGGACGGACTTGGCAGTCGGCAAATGGTGGAGCAGGAAGGCAGGGCGATGCCAACGCGTGACTGAAATATTTGTTTGAACATGGAAGACGCACCAAAGAATCCCAATGCTGTGGTCCAGAGAGCAGCAGAGGAAGGGATCAGAGACGCCTTAGGAAACACTAGTGTTTGGAAAGTGTGTGAATCCGTGTTCACTGAGCGCATGTCATATCTCTGCTTGGGTCAGTTAGTTTGCTCAGTACCGGAACATAGCCACAAATACGACATCGGTGTGGTACCCAAGGAGGTGTTTCAGGGATGAGACTTCTACTGTAGTAAGGGGGATTTAGGAGGGCATTTCAAGAGGACAGAATAGGACAAGCAAGATCTGAAGTGGGAAAAGAAGCTTTAGAAAGTCTTTAGGGATCCACAATGTCGGACATGAAGCCTGCAGCATAAGGGGAGGTGATTGTAGAACGGGTGTTTGTAGCAGTCTTGGGCAGTCTTGAGTAACAGTCTGTCATTTGAAAGATAACGAGGTACCATAATGACCACTCAGGACTATAAATCCATAAGGGTCGTAATCGCTAATATAGAGATCTAGTCTTTAAATATATTTTAAAAACTGATTTATTTAGTTTTATTTCATGTGTGTCGGTGTTTTACCTCAATGTATGTCTGCGAGAAGGTGTTGGATCCCCTGGAGTTGGAGTTATAGACAGGCCTGAGCTGCCGTGTTAGTGCTGGGAACTGAACCTGGGTCCTCTGGAAGAACAGCCAGTGATCTTAACCCCCGAGCCAAAAGATCACATCCTGAATATAGATCACAATCTAGGCCAGAAAAGAGCCTCTCAAAACTTTTCCAAGGCCTTCCACAGGAGGCCTACACACTGCTGTGCGTGTCACTGCCAAGTCCCCAGTGATTCCTGAGATGTTCCAGAACATTTTGTGAGTACTCAACACCAAACATCGACAGGCTGAACAAAATGGCCTTTACCATCGCTGCCATTAAGGGGGAGATATACTCATGTGGTATTGAGGAAGACAGACACTGACCTCACCTAGAGGGCTGGAGAACTCACGGATGAAGAGGCGGAGTGTGTGATTGCCGTCGTGTAGAGCCATGACAGTACAAGATCCCAGACTGGGTCTTCAACAGGCAGAAGGATGTGAAGGGTGGAATAGTATAACCAGGCTCTGGCCAACAGTCTAGACAACAAGCTATGCAAGGGTCTAGAGCGACCAAAGAAGATGATAGCCCACAGGGAGCCCTTGTGTCTGAGAGGTTGGCACAAGACCACTGGCCACTGAGGCTGTGCTGTGGGTGTATCCAAGAAGAAGTGAACCTCTGAACCTTTGCTGTTAATAGCTGGTATGCCAATGGGGGGAATGCTTTTTCAAGGAGAGAAAACACACAGTTTCTTAGACTCCTAGTAATCGATCGCACGAAGTGAGCGACTTGAACTTCGCCCAGGCTCAGCCTATGAAGGGGCACTCATGGCAGTAGACTGTACGTTCACGTCGGTTTCCACATTGGAGGTATTTATATATGTCACTATCTTTCAGTATCAAAACCTGATGTGTCACTATAGACTGTTCCAGAATAAATGTATATGGCAAGGTAATTGTTCAGGAATGAAAAGGTGTGCCAACAGAACTCTTGCGAGTTTCATCTCGTGACATTTGGGGCTCTTGTTTTCGCAATGTTTCACTGTGGTAAAAGAGGTAGATTAAAATCGTTGCAAATCAAAGCGATTCTTTTTCAGCCTACGAAATGAATGCCAACTTGCCTTTTCTTCATTTCCCACACATTTGCATAGATCTGTCAACTCGGCTGAGCAATCTTCTAAGGGGAATGCTGGATTCAGAGCTACGAACACCCATGTACAATTGCTTTGCCCTGACTTCTTCGGATCACAGCTCCATGCCCTTCCCTTCACCCTCTCAGGAGCACCCTCCTCCCTGAAGGTTTAGAGGGAGTTTGAGTAGATGGAGAAACTTAAACAAACCAACACTGCCAAACGGAGTCATCCTTCTGAGGAGTCACTGGCTGCTTTCAGCTCCTTACTTTACCCTGTGTGTCTGCGGTTAACAGCTATTTGGCCAATCCTTGGAGAAAGATATTTTCCCGAGGACCTCTCTTGAGTAGGTCCAAGTATTTGAGTGTGCATTCTGCTGGGGTAGAGGATTCTTTTGCCTTTGGTGGGGTTAAAAAGGAAGACCTAAGTGGGGTGGTGGTGGTGCGTGGCTTTAATTCCAGCTCTCGGGAGGCAGAGGCAGGCAGATTTCTGAGTTTGGGGCCAGCCTGGTCTACAGAGTGAGCTCTAGGACAACCAAGGCCACACAGAGACACTCGGTCTCGGAAAAACAAACAGACAAACAAATAACAACAGAAAGAAGGGGTAGAGAGTGCCTAGCAGAGGGATGATGGTGCCCTATTGGCTGACTCTGCTTCTCTATTATTGCAACCGCCATTTGCAGATAGTCACACGGTTGCTCAGTGGTTTGTGTCCATCTGATTGGCTGCCAGCTGTCCTAAGCGATTGCCAGACATACTCCAGGTTTGTTTGCAAGACACATCAGCTCTGCCTGCGTTTAGGCTGCTAACCACAACTGTCAAAGTCTACAAAAGAAACAAAACCTTCAGGCAAGCAGAGTCTCGGTTGAGCGCACGTTTTGTTTTCTGCTGTGTTTATTTCAAATTAATATCGCAGATCAAGCCCACAGCTAAATAGCACATCTGCCTGAGGTTCGCACAGCCATTCACAATATGTTTTTATTCCTTTAATTATGGCTTAGAATCCTTTTGACACTCTCTCAAGTAACAGGTGGTTTTCTGACCATGATAAATGCTCAATGCTGTGGAGGGTAAAGCAGTTAGGCATTGTTTTCTTAGCTGTGGTTACACCTAGGCCCCTGGCAGCTTCTGATTTAGCAGCTTGCAATAGGTTGGAATTCCTGGGGGACTTTACTTAACCCTTAGTTCCCTAAAGCCTGTTTTCAAGGCACCGTTGGGTGGGGCGTCTCATTCTACCCAGCTGCTTAGCAGATGTACTTTTTGTATTCTGGAAGGTGGAAGTGGGGTTGAAGGTAGGTCAAAAAGTTAATATGCCAACATTCTGAAGGGTGATGGGGGTAGAAACTTGGTGATATTAAAGGTGATTTGAATTTAGAATTTTTTTTTGAAGAATAAAAGCATTCTTTTATATATCTGCAATGGATGATAACAATTAAATAAGTCACACATGAATCACTGGAGTTGGAAGGAGGGCAAAGACCTATTAGATCATGCAGCCAGTTCCCTAGAGAACGCAGACTTATTCTCCGCGGCGTGCTCAGGGTGCTTTGTACGGTCTTTGAAAGACTTGAGCAATTGGGGCTTTCCATTATTTCCCCAAGGGAAAGGCTTTTCTTTATAAAGGACCTCAGTGTTTTCCTCCTTCATCTGAGGTTTTCACGTTAAAAAAAAAAAAAAAAGCTTATTTACACGGTGCACACAAAATCATCTGCAACAAAGAAAGAAATTACGCGTACTCATTTCCCAGAAAACAATATGCCCTTGGCTACCTTCCGTGTGCTCCTGTGTCTGATTTTTACACCTGGTTTTCCCATAGTCCTTGGAGAAGGACGTGGAACGGATACATCCTCTAGAGGACTTCCTAGCACACACTACTACTACTCACACGAGACGCTGCACTTCTTTATTTGAAGCTGGGGAGAGAGGTTTTGAAATCAGGTCTGCTCAGACTGTCCACAACTTTGAGATAAAGAACCTTTGTCACCCAGGAAACACGAAGTACTTAGCATTCCTTTCTCTTTGGAACAAACTTGTCTATTCTGTGCTCTTTGCATCCGATGGGCTGATCATTAAGGGCATATGAAGGGGCTCCAGGACAGACACCCTGCCCCAAATACCAGGCAGGGACTGGAGTCCAGTGAGGACAGAAGGTTGCATAGACCTTTCTGTGGAGTTGCTGTACTTTGTTGACACAAAGGACTTTTCAATTCCAATAGGTCAGAGTTTACGAGATTTCTTTTCTCTTCTCATTCAGATTTTACGGTTTGAAGAGGCTGGTTCTAGACCCTAGAAGTGATTATGAGAGGGGATTATGAATAACGATTTATGGAAATGGTGATTATGATTTGCAGACCTCAGATCTGTCCCCTACTGTTGGAGGGCAGTGGAGGGCTGAGAAAGGAAGAATGGTGAACCAAGCTTACAGCCTCGGAAGACTTCCTAAAGAGGTGATACGGCAGACGTAGGAATGATGTTGATGTTGAGGGATTGAGGTAAGGGCTATGACATAGGACATGAGGAACACAGTATGAGTATAGGGCCCGGGGACCTCAGAGAGCCCAGGGTTGGAACCTTCTAAGAAAGTTGAACTTGAAGGATAGATTCCAGGGAAGGAAAACAAGACAGAAATAGAAGAGACAAGGGCAGTGGAGGGAGTGGGAGAAGGTCCCTGGGGAGGGGGCACAGAAGTCCTATGCCTTGGAAACCTTGTCTGCTTGCCAGCTTTGGATCTCCAGAGAGGCCACTGTCCTCATTTTCTTGACAAACTCACCACGGCTCAGAGCAATGTGGTGTCATCTCCTAGACTGCGTAGTCAACGAGAGCTAGGACTTCAATCTCTTCAAACCCTTTGGAAGGGAAAGGGATGTTGGAAGCTGATAGCTCTTGGAGCTGTGTAACTCTGGAAGCTGAGGCTCTCCCAGTGACCAGAACCTCTGTTTTCCATCAGTATGGAACAGAGACAGAGCGTTAGTGCCTCAGTTTACCGGAAAGAAGAAAAACGGTCCCCTTAGAATCCATCAGGTCTTGTAAGTCTTAAAATGACTCATACTGCACTGACTTAGTGCCTCTAGAGTCTCGTCATCCTATCAGGGCTGAGCCAGCCCGGCCTGTGGGTGCCAAGCTCAGCCCGCAGCCATGGGCAAGGCAAATATGTAGCTTTGTGGTCATGGCCTTCCAGTAGGTATGCGAAATATGGGAAATATGAGAACACTCTGTACCCCAGAACAGGGAGGAGGGATGGGAAAGGCAAAGGGGTGGCAGACACACCGGGAACACGTATCAAACATGGTTATTCCTTCCACTGATGTGAGGCTGTGCCTCTCCTCTTAGGCCTTAGTCACTCGCAATGTCATTTCTGTCACATCAACGCAACTCCACTATCGTTGGGCCAGAATAGCCATCTTAGAACAAATAGTCATAGGCATGGTCCAAAAACATACCGTGGCCCCATCTTAGCCCTTCTGGCCACTGCAATAAACACACGGACTGGGGGGGGGGTGTCTATAAATCTCCTCACATAGCACAAAGCCTAGTTGATTAAAGAGTGCTGAAGGTTTCATATAATGTGCATAGTTGTGTACTGAAAATACATCAGAATGGGGACAAACAAAATAAAGCACTGGCAGACTTGGTTTCTGCTGGGGGTTCACTACTCTGCCCGTAGACCATGTTGTGGTAAGGACCAGGCATCCCCCTTGAACCTCTTTTATGAGAGCTCCACCATCACACACTAATCTCTCTGCAGTGTTCCCACCTCCGGCTGCAGAGCGTTGGTGGCGAGGTTTCAGCCTGAAAAATTTGGGGATGATATGAACATCCTGACCGTAGCTTGACTGAAACTTGAGTTTCTCGTAACTCTCACTTGCCTCACAATATTCTTAGAATTTTCTTTTCAAACATTAACAAAGTCTAGAAAAGCCATCTTGGATCCAAGCTGCACCAAAACAGGCGACGGGCTGTAACCGACACAGGCATTAGGTTTCTGACCCCTGATCTGGCTATGAACGGGTTGCTTCTAATCAGGAAGTTCTTTAATCGTGGGTCTCACTCGTTCAGTGTGTTTTGGTTTTATAACATAGAGGTCAGCAGTAAGTTGCTTCTTCTCCCTCTTCCCCCATTTTTCTGGCAGCATCTAGGTTATAGCTACAGACGGTCTTCCCCTTCAGATGGGTTGCATCCTGGCAAGCCCTTGGTGAAGCTGAGTACATCTCAAGTTGCAGGTACACAATGTGTGCCTACCAAACACTCTGGCTTGGTGCACACCGTCTTGGTGCACACTGGGCTCTGAACATGTACATCGACCTTCGGTCGGGCAAACTCAGCTAGCGCAAAGCTTAGTTTACACAAGAAGTGCTGACGGTTTCATGTAATGTATGAAGCGGTGAACTAGAACAAGACGGAGTGGGCAATGGGACAACACACTGGAATTTTAAACATTAGAGATCAAACTGGGAAATGCTTGGATCTTTGATGCGAGCGTTTGGTGATGTGATATGGTAAAAGAGTGGTCAGATGAGCGCCTACGTAGTAAATGGCTCTCTTTCCCCTTCTCTGTTCCCCAAGGCGGAGCTTGGAAGGCGAGGTCTGTCCTTGATGGAGGCAAGGAGGAAGCTTCCCTTTGCTTTTGAGACAAAGTGAGACTGCAGGTAACCTGGTTATAGACTCTTCTGATTATGGTGAGGGGTGTCTAAAGAGAAATCGTGAGGTGTATGACAGAAATGATACCAGTGGCTTCTTACAGAAAAACCTCAGGCTGACCCAGTGGAATCAAAGGATGCAACAAGCCTGTGCCCAAGTCTCTGTGGAGAGCCCACAGAAGACCCGTGCAGCTCTGATCTTGTGAAAACATGGAATGTTCATCTGACTGGTACTCTCATCCTGAAAAACAGGTGAGGTTACCGTGGGACGTGAGGAAGAAGAGTCTACAATTCCTTCTGTACTGCAAAATCATAATGTAACATCTTAGCTAGCTAGCTAGCTTGTCTCCTCCCTCCCTCCCTCCCTCCCTCCCTCCCTCCCTCCCTCCTTCCTTCCTTCCTTCCTTCCTTCCTTCCGCTTAAAAAAAATCTTCTTTTTCTCAAAGGTCTATTTTTTAGAGAAGCTCAGCTTTCTCTCTCTCTCTCTCTCTCTCTCTCTCTCTCTCTCTCTCTCTCTCTCTCTCTCTCATGTATAATGTGCTATGTATGAATATCTTTCTTCTCATCTGTTTATGCCTGTGGGGAGGTCAGCGGAAGTCATTACGTGTAATGCTGTATCACTTACCCCCTTGAGATGGTGTCTTAGATAGGATTACTATTGCTGCAATGAAACATGACCAAAGCAAGCTGAGGAAGAAAGGGCTTATTTTTCTTACACTTCCACATCATTGTTCATTATTAAAGGAAGTCAGGACAGGGAAGAAACCTGGAGGCAGGGGTAGATGCAAAGGCAATCTTGCATCTCAGATTGCTCAGCCTGCTTTCTTAAAGAACCTAGGAGACCCACAATGGACTTGGCCCTCCCCCATTAACCACTAGTTAAGGACGTGTCTCACCAGGAGCCTGCCCTGGTGGCATGGGCTAGGCAGAGTAGATCTCTCACTTGCAGGTTGCTATAGACAGGGGTGTTGGACCTGCCCCTCGCCTGGGCAAAGCAGGAGCACAGGCAGCAGACCAACTCTGCTATCCAGGCTCAGTTTCAGAAGTTTGCGTTAGTCGGCCCCAACATCTACCCCATCCATGAATTGTTGAAATCGTGAAGGGGCCAGTCCTGTAGCAGATCCAAAGCTACAGAATCTCCGTGACACAGGGCAACAACAAGGTATTTGAGAAGAGTCCCTGTGAAGATCCAATATTTCACTATAGCAGAAGCCAGAGGCCTCCAACCAGACCAATGGCTCATTGCAATGAACATTTGCAAGTGAAGCTGTTTGAACCAAAGGCTGTACTGTGCGATGCACCATAACTTACACTGCAAGATGGTTTTCTCGCTGTTGTTCTGTTTTTCCTTTGCAGGAGGGAGATTGCAAGGACAGATATGGAGGGATGGGGAAATCAGTGGGGTGCATGATGTGAAATTCACAAAGAATGAAAAAAAAATAGAAAAGGAAAAGGAAGAAAATGCCTGGATCTTAGGGAGGCATCCTCTCGGTTGAGGTTCCTTCCTTTCAGATAACCCTGGTTTGTGTTTCAAGTTGACGTAAGAGCAGCCAGCATGGATGGCTTCCCACTGACCGGGCAGTACAGTGCTGGCCTTAAGCCTTCATGGCTGGCTAGTGCTAGTGTTCTGAGCATAGGAGGCTTTCTACATGGATGCAGAGTAACAGAAAAGAAACCGTTTCATGGCTCAGAGGGCATCAAGTATTCAAACATATAAACCTATGAGGCCCGTTCCTGCTGGCCCAAGGCAGCATTTTAACTGACTTTAAGTGTGTAATCCATTGTGTTTAGCATGTCCAGCATACACAGTCACTCTATGTCCTGTTATTTAATAATTCTGTTTGAAGACTTTGCAGGTTTAAATTATGGCTATTTCTTTTCACTTCTGGACACCATTTTTGCTACTTAGGGTTTTGGTCATTCTGTTTTTTCGTGTGTGTGTGTGTGTGTGTGTGTGGGTGTGTGTGTGTGTGTGTGTGTGTGTTGGGGGGGGGTCCAAGGTTGGTGTCAGGTGTCTTCCTTGGTCATTCTCCATCTTATACACTGCTCAAGGTCTGTAAGTTGCACCCAGAACTCACTAATTTTGCTGTCTAGCTGATCAGCGTGCTCTAGGATCTGTTGATTCCCATACTCTAGGATTACAGGCCTAGCCAGCTTTTATGAGGATCCTTGGGCTACAAACTCCTGTTTCATTTATCTGCTGAGCCATTTCCCCAAGTGTGTATCTTTTTATAGTTAATGGAGCCCAATGTGTGGAAATCATGGGTACTGAAAGCTTTTTTTTTTTTGGATAGTATTTGCATGTCCTCCTGCATGGTATTTATTTTTTTCTTTTTGGGGTGTTTAATTAAGATTATTTGAAAGTTAAACGCAGGCCTATGATTGTCATCTCCCAAGAGGCCATTGCCATTATTTTTGTTGTTGCTAATTGTTGTTGTTTTTATTATTATTTATTATTATTATTATATCACTAATGTCTTCTTACCCAAAGCTACAGTAGAGCCAGATATCAGTCGGTGTTTTTCTGTAGTTTATCTTCTCTGTGAAGAGTGACTCTTTTAGTTACCTTTGTGTCACTGTCATCCAATCATGTGACATAGGCAGCTTAAGGGAGGAAAGGCTTATTTAGAGTCATGGTTTAAGGACATTTCATCTTCCCTTGTAGGGAATGCAATTAGAGTCCCTTCCGGGCAGTGGGGATGCAGGGCAATGGGATGCAGGGCAGTGGGATGCAGGGCAGTGGGGATGCAGGGCAGTGATGCAGGGCAGTGGGATGCAGGGCAGTGGGGGTCCAGGGCAATGGGATGCAGGGCAGTGGGATGCAGGGCAGTGGGGGTCCAGGGCAGTGGGATGCAGGGCAGTGGGGATGGAGGGCAGAGGCTGTCCACACTGTGCCAGGTTGATAAGCAAAGATCTACAGCCATTAGGTGGGCCCCATCACCTAAAGGGTTCCGACCTTCTAACACAGAGCCTCTAGTTGGAAAATGGGCCTCCCCAACCTGGTCCTGAGGGGGTCATTTCAGACTCAAACCATGACGGAGCCTGTTTCAAGGTTTAAGTTTTATGTTAATCTTAGGTTCATCCTTTCCCCTGTGCAGGCTCCAAAGGCCACATTTCTTCGAACAACCATGAAAAATGTTCTTAAGGGTCAGCTAGTATATATTTTGAGCCCGCGAGCCATATGGCGTCAGTTGCACCTGCAGTGCCCCATTGTTGTAACACAAAAGCAGCCACAAACCATATGTAGCTGAAAGGGCGTGGCCGTATGCCAATAAAACTTTATTTACAGGAGCAGGTGGCTGGACTACACTTTGTTTTGCTAACCTTGCTGGAGCGTTCTGGCTTTAACATTTGGTTCCTCAGTACTCCTACATCCTGATATTTTAAAGAAATGTGTTAATTCATTTAACTTAGTCATTAAAACAGCATTGCCGTGTTTTGTAACAGAGGGGTTTTGGAAATACCTAGGCTCCTACAGAACCAGTAGCAGAATTTAGCAATTTCTTTTTTCCTCCCTTTAGTTTACATATTCACTCAGCTAAACAAACCAAACCTAATATGTTAACTAAGTGACAGCCATGTGTTTTAACTTAGGCACCTCCCAAGTCCTGAAACACCACGTCACTAGCTTAGAGCATGTCACCCCATAGCGCCTTTTGAAGAGCGATCCTAAGATTCTGTCTTCTTTTCTCTCAGGTCAGAGGTGGTGTATCGACAGTTGTGGCTTACAATGGTTTGACTCATGATTTTCTGGCTTTCTAACAGACTGAGTGTGTATGCCCATAAATCATTCCGTTTCTCACTTTCAGCACAGTCTTCAATAAATTATCCAAGATGGCCAACACCTTGTTGTAAATAGGATTTGTGTTAGGTGATTTTGACCACCTGTAGGTTTAACATAGGCGTTCAGAGCACCTTTAAGGCAGGCTGGGTTAAGCTACGATGTTTCCTAGGTCAGGTGTACCAAATGTGTTTTGCCTTGTGACAGTTTCAACTTACGTGTGATGGGCTTATGGGTCTGCAACTCCACCGTAAGTCAAGAGCCTGCTGGAGAGGAGGCCGAGGCAGAGTGTGGACTGTGGCTTCCTGCCTTCTGCGAGCTCTGTAGCTGTGCCTGTCAATCTACTGTGTATCTTTAGTGCATTAGATACACATTAGAGGTGGAGATTCACTGGTAGAAAACAAGAGAACAAACACTGCTCTCTTGGACTTGGCATTTTTATAGTAAGATACAAGCAAAGCAACGGTGGTAAAAATACATACATTTTTAAGAATAAGGATAATATCAAGAAACGAGAGAACTCTGTTGAAAAGCACTGACATTATTTTTAGGTGAATGTGTTGTTTAGGCTCAGTGGCAGGGAGTGTTGCTGCTACCTGATTGGAATGGATAGGGCAAGAGGGGAAAAGATCTGAGGCAGGGAAGGGAGACAGTTCTGGTGTTTTCCAGGAGTCAGAAAGAACACAACTAAGGCTGAAATACAGTGAAAAACTGGAGTAAAAAGGACCAAAGGGCCTTGGGAATCTGAGGAGCAGAAACGCTGGTCAGGAGTACAGGGAAAAGTGGCCTTGGGATGTGAACTGTGTAACATGTGTGGAAAGCAGTTGATCCCAGGTAGAGCAGGAGGACCAAGGGACCAGTAAGACTGTGTAGAATAAGAAAGGGCTTCAGCCCAAAAGCTCGGAATACCCAAGATACAATTCACAGACCATATGAAGTCCCAGAAGAAGGAAGACCGAAGTGTGGATGCTTCATCCCTTCTTAGAATACTCACAATACTCACAGGAGGAAATATAGGGACAAACAGTGGAGCAGAGACTGAAGGAAAAGCCACCCAGAGACTGCCTACCTGGGGATCCATCCCATCTGCAGACAACAAACCCAGTCACTATTGCTGATGCCAAGAAGTGCGTGCTGACAGGAGCCTGATATGGCTGTCTCCTGAGAGGCTCTGCCAGAGCCTTACTGATACAGATGAGGATACTTGCAACTAACCATCAGACTAAGGATGAGGACCCCTATAGAGGAGTTAGAGAAAGGACTGAAGGAGCTGAAAGGACTTGCAACCACATAGGAAGAACAATATCAACCAACCAGACACCCTAGAGCTCCCAGGGACTAAACCACCAACCAAAGAGTACACATGAGGGGACCCATGGATCCAGCCACATGTGTAGCAGAGGATGGCATTGTCTGGCATCAATAGGAGGAGAAGCCCTTGGTCCTGTGAAGACTCAGAATGCCAGGGTGTTGAAGGAAGAGTGGTTGGGTGGGAGGGGGAGCATCCTCACAGAAGCAAGGGGAAGGGGGATGAGAGAGGAGGCAACCGGGAAAGGGGGTAACATTTGAAATGTAAATACATAAAAAATCCAATAAAAAAAAAAAGAAAAAAGAAAGGACTCCAGCAGCAATCGCAGAGCCTGCATTAGTCCTCTGCATATATGTCATGGCTGTTAGCTTGGTGTTTTTTTTTTTGTGGAGGGCTCCTGACAGTGTGGGCGGGTGTTACTGACTCCTCTGCCTGCTCTTGGGACCCTTTTCCTCCTATTGGATCTCCTTGTCCAGCCTCGATATGAGGGTATGTGCCTGGTCTTACCGTGTCTTGTTATGCTATGCTCGTTTGGTGTCCCGGAGAGGCCCACTCTTTTCTGTGGCAGGTGGGGGCACAGGAGGTGGATCTGGGGGAGAGGGGAGGTGGGGCAGAACTGAGTGGTCAGGATGCAGTGTTTGAGAGAAGAATAAGTAAAAATCAAAATAATGAAGGAAGGGGCTTTAGGACATGCTTTGGAGAATTTGGGCGGTTTTCTTAAAACGGATGATTTAGTTGGTACAACACTTGCTTCACACTATGTTCAATGCCCAGCACCCATGTAGAAAGCCAAGCACTGTGGTGCACACTCAATCTCATTGCTGGAGAAGCAGAAACAAGTGGATCCTGGGAGCTCAGAATGGGCCAGCCAAATAGCCTAGTGAGTTCAAGGTCCCAGTGAGAGGCCTGGAAAACAAGCAAACCAAACTCCACTGTGGACGTCTACTGAGAATGCTGCCTGGGGGGTTGACCTGTGGCTTCCACACGTATGCCCACACACACGCATGCATGCCTGTGCACGTGTGCACCCTCACACACGGTGAGAATAGTGAGACATGTGCATGTCTCCTGCCTACACACAAGAAAATGGAAAGGAAAAAAACTAGGGAAAAGATAAAGACTTTATAAGAAATTCATAGTTTGAACAGGACAGCTCAAATGCGGTGTGGTCCAGAGTAGATGATATGACTTCCCGAGGGAAGGCCTTCACTCTTGATGCGTGGTGCATAGCTCTGGGAACAACACGGCTGTAGTGTCACACTGTCCACGTCGTGCTTTATCACGTCACATTGTTTTCGCTTTTAAATTTAATTAAAGTGGGAGGCAGGAAGATTGCCACAATTTAGAAGTCTGGACTACTAGGTAAGACCATTTTTCACTACCCTCCAAAGTATGTCTTGCTCTTTGGATATATGTATGCATTTCGAGGTGACCATTGTGATGAAGATAATTTATACATCTATTGTCTCTGACAGTCACTATGGTGTGTGTGTGTGTGTGTGCGTGTGTGTGTGTGTCTGTCTCTGTGTGTGTCTGTGTGTCTGTGTGTTGGTGTGTGTGTGTATGTATGTCTGTGTGTGTGTGTGTGTGTGTGTGTGTGTGTGTGTGTGTGTATGTCTGTGTGTGTGTGTCTGTGTGTGTGTGTGTGTGTGTGTGTGTGTGTGTGTGTGTGTGTGTGTGTGTGTGTGTGTGTGTGTGTGTGTGTGTGTGTGTGTGTGTGTGTGTGTGTGTGTGTGTGTGTGTGTGTGTGTGTGTGTGTGTGTGTTGTGTGTGTGTGTGTGTGTGTGTGTGTGTGTGTGTGTGTGTGTGTGTGTGTGTGTGTGTGTGTGTGTGTGTGTGTGTGTGTGTGTGTGTGTGTGTGTGTGTGTGTGTGTGTGTGTGTATGTGTGTGTGTGTGTGTCTCTGTGTGTGTGTCTGTGTGTGTGTGTGTCTGTGTGTTGGTGTGTGTGTGTATGTATGTCTGTGTGTGTGTGTGTCTGTGTGTGTGTGTCTGTGTGTCTGTGTGTCGGTATGTGTGTGTCGGTATGTGTGTGTGTGTGTCAGTGTGTGTGTTGGTGTGTATGTGTGTGAGTGTGTGTCTCTGTGTGTGTGTTTGTGTGTGTGTGTGACGCAATGACTCTTCCATGAGAACAGTCCCAGTTCTCACTGTTCATATTCATGTGTCATTATTGGTAGAGATTCCTATCCTTACCTCCCCAGCACTGTGATTACAAATGTGTCCCCCACGCCTGGCTTTCTGTGGGGCTGGTGATCATCTTCGTGCAGTGAATATATTATATGTTTTTTAACCACCTGAGCTATCTACCCAGCTCCAACACTCGCAGACTGGGCAAATCCTTCACCACTGAGTTACACTCATAGCCAAGGGGGACACCTTTAAACCACAGCAAACAAATGACTGCCCATGACCTACGAAGAAAGCTCAAATTCTTTGGCAAGATTTGCAAAGTCTCACACACACACATATTCATCCATGCTCATGTGCCGTTATGCATTGCGGGGTGCAGGTGAGGTCCTGAGTAAACGTGTATTATCGTCGTCGTGGTGAGCATAGCCATGGCAAATTTCTCAGTGCCTCAGGCCCATGGGAATGGCAAGGCCTTCCATGGGTCACTCTCAGAGGAACGGCAAAGCCTTCCTCTTGTGTGGTGTTGCCTCTGTGTGCAGAAACGGTCAAACCACAGCTTCTTCCTCAGGGATGACTGCAACTGGAGACTGCTCTCCTACAGAGACCTCCTACAAAGAGCCGATAGCTAGCCTCCTCCCAGATTCCCTTGACCTCAGCTCTGTGTAATAAACTTGTGTTTCCAGACTGAGGCTGCTGCACCTTCATTAGAGTACATGGTCCACACAACCCCAGCTTTATTGTATGCCTGTCATTTCCACATTCGCTGTCATGTCATTCCTAAAGCAGATCATGGCAGCAAATATTGTTCCTTCTAACCTTCTTCTAGTCCTCCTACCCTGCATCTCTGTCTCCACAGCCACATATGTGGCCGGCAGGATAACAGACCTCCCAGTGGCCCCGAGGCACTGTGCCTTGATGACGTCTATTTAACCGTGCCTGGGATAGAGCGATTACAGCATCAGACTGGGGGTCCTCGTGTGGTTCCAGTCTTCTTGATTCTTACTGTATCTTTGGGCAAGTGATTTAACTTCTAAGAGGTTCTGGGCGGACCTGTGAAAAGGGGGTCATTGTGAAGTTACCTCACAGGGCTGTTGAAGACAGCCTCTAGCACAGAGCCTCCAGCCCCATGAATCTCACCCTCTACTCTTCGATTAAGGAGATTCTCTCTCGGGGTGTCCTTCCTGTGTCGTCTGCCTTTGTTGGTGTCCGAATTCATCATACACACAAACTTCCTCTGGAATCCTTGCTGTGTGAGCCCTGCCAGTGTCAAGGGAGCTCAGTGTTTCCCATGACATTCCTGGTGTTCCCTCAGAGTTTAAAATTGGGAGATCTCAGGAGAAAGGGAAGGGAGGGAGGATGAGGCATAAGGCAGAAGCAGAACTTGACCGTGGGAAGGAGGTTCCAATTGATCACGAAGGTGGTGGGATCCTGGAAGGCCCTGGCAGGATGATTCTGCTCTGGGGGGGGGGGGGAGAGGGAGGGGCATTCTATAGTTTCACAGACATTTGATTAGGGTACCCTTCTGCTGATATATTAAAAGTAATTGCTTCCCTGTCACAGTTCTACCTTAAAGAACAGCAGAAGATGCACATTTCTGACCAGCAGGCCCACTGCTCTCAGCACAGAATTATGAGGCTGGCCTGCCTGGTGCTGTGTTGGCTTGGAGCGCCCCTCTTTTAAGTGCTGGTGTTTGTTTACCCAGAGTCCATTGCAACCCTGCACAGAGCAGTCAGCCCTCCTCCTCTGAGGAGCTTCTTCCTGCTGAGCTGGCTGACACCTGACTTGGTATGACGCAAGCTCAGTCAGTGATTTGGCTCCTCTTAAAGCATGGACAGGCTTCTGGAGTCCCGGAGCCCCCACTGCTCACAGCCAGAGGCAGAGCCCAGCTGTCTGCAACCCTCTGGGGACTCCACTTTGTTTACTGAATGGTCATATGGTAATCTCTTCCAACTCACGAACAGGCTGTGCCCGTTACCTCATCTGCAGTCCAATGACCTCACCCACCTAAAATGTAGCAAGTATGAGACAGGAACAGAGCCAGCTAGAATCTCACTGGAGCCCCGGGGGGAGCTGGGCAGGCTTCTCATGGGTTCAGGGAATCAGCTGTCCATCTTGTAATCATGCCCCAGCCTGGAGCAGCTCCCAGCCATGTGGTGTGTTCTCTGTGGAGTGGAGCTGAGAGGGGCAAGGGGGGACTCCCGTGTGCCCACACCTGGAAGTTGCTTATCTCAGGTAATGTGCATCACGTCTCATCCCTCAGAAGGGCCTCTGACTCCAAGCTAGTAAAGCTGACCCCATGTCCTTAGCTCATCACCCCCGAGACGCTGACACCGGAAATAGGATGGAAAAATGCACCTTGCAGGGAGGGTGAAAAGCGTGTGCTCTCATAATTTGGAGGTAGAAACAGGACTAGACATTGTGTTAGTGTTTATCACTCCTTTTGAATTATATTTGCTTTCCCCTTCCAAAAATATTGTACGTGATGACTGGGAATGTAAAATAAATTACCTTTGCTATAGGCTGCTGGGTTTATTAGCCTCTTCAAGCTTCACAATGTAGAGGACAGTGTGACCTACAGTCGACTCCTTCCAAGGAGCTCTTGTATTCTCTCTCTCTCTCTCTCTCTCTCTCTCTGTGTGTGTCTGTGTATGAGTGTGTGAGTCTGTGTGTGTCTGTGTATGAGTGTGTGTGTCTGTGTGTATGTGTCTGTGTGAGTATGTGTGTGTCTGTGTGTGTATGTATGTGTGTCTGTGTGTGTGTCTGTGTGTGTGCCTATGTAAGAGTGTGTGTGTCTGTGTGTATGTGTCTGTGTGTGTTTGTGTGTGTCTGTGTGTGTATGTATGTGTGTCTCTGTGTGTGTCTATGTAAGAGTGTGTGTCTGTGTATGTCTGTGTGTGTCTGTGTGTGTGTCTGTGTGAGTGTGTGAGTGTGTCTGTGTGAGTGTGTGTATGTGTGTCTGTATCTGTGTGTGTCTGTGTGAGTGTCTGTGTGTGAGTGTGTGTGTCTGTGTCTGTGTGAGTGTGTGTGTGTGTGTGTGTCTGTGTGTGTGTGTGTGTGTGTGGGTGTGTGTGTGTGTGTGTGTGTGTGTGTGTGTGTGTGTGTGTGTGTGTGTGTGTGTGTGTGTGTGTGTGTGTGTGTGTGTGTGTGTGTGTGAGTGTGTGTGTGTGTCTGTGTGAGTGTGTGTGTGTCTGTGTGTGTATATGTGTGTGTGTCTGTGTGAGTGTGTGTGTGTACAGAATGGCTTAACTCTCTGAGTTACTCCGAGCTCTGTATTCCTTTCCTGGTTTCTTCTGAAGTGGCAGTTCATTTTGTTCTCCAGGGCTGGGGACTTGGCTCCGGTAGCAGAGTTTTGGCTAGCTTGCTCAAGGTCTTGGCTTCCATTCCTAGCGCAGTGGAGGAAATCGAACAAACACATAAAGTAATTGAACTTTATCGAGGCATAACTGGCCATTAAATGCCGCATCTATCTGTGGCACACAATACAAGATCAGTGTTCCCCCACCCTTTCTGTGCGTACGGTCCGAACCCGGGCTTCAAGAATGCTGGGTAAGTTTCCACTGTAAGTCACCCCCCAGCACTCACCCCTGCTGAAGTTTTGCCCATGTTTTACATTTAAGGCAGGCGATCTATGGTATCCATGCTATGTACATTGGAAAGAGCAAACACACGAGAAAACAAGGCCAGGACGTAAGAGAAAGAGACAACAAAGTTAAACAGCCCCAGAGGTCAATAGTGTATTTGGATAAGCTCTTCATATCAAAAGGACTCTTGAGGGTGGAGGGAGACAGGCCATTTTCAAGAGCAAATGTTAATAAACTCACGGTAGTCCCCTTGACTAATAGAGATCAATTAGCAATATAGAATCCTTCACTCCTGGTGTGTGTGTGTGTGTGTGTGTGTGTGTGTGTGTGTGTGTGTGTGTGTGTGTGTGTTTTAAATACTGGAGAAAGCCAGTTTTAGGGTGCTACCTATCTGATAGTCTGGAGGCTTTGGGAGGCAAAGACATCGCTCTAACGAGCAAAAGAGCAAGGGTCGTTATTTCCATGGTGTTTGCAGTGGACTCCTGGGCATGCACTTGACACATTCTTCCTCGTTAGCAGGCAGAGAGCAACAGTGGAGAATACCCAAGCGTTTCTCCAAAATCTGGGCTCCAGGCACGTTTTCTCATAGGCAGACCAATGCCCTCATGAGCCAATTCCTCCCAGCCCGTTCAGAGCCACTTCTGCTTCTGGCAAATAGTTTCTCAGAGCTCAGGTAAGTCAGCACTGCGGAGAAGGAGACTGTATATTTAAACAATTACAAGCCTGTGTGCCTCAGCCTCCTGCTGCCCCGTCCCAGCAAGATGGTGTAATATGTGTGCTTTACATATCAATAGGAGAGGAGGCCGTTTCCAGATGGCGGTACCTAGTTCAAAGCCACCTTTTTATGCAGAAGGAAGACTGTGTGACCTCCCTCCAAGTAAATGCGTTTTGTAAGCCCTGGGAATGGATGCTTAAAAAAAAAAAAAAAAAGGTTCTGGACTATATTTCATGTCCAGTCCAACGTGTGGTGTGTGCACAGCTGCTCTGGGCTGGCATGTGGTAGCATATTAAAAGGAAGATTACCATTTCCAATTTTTCCCCTTCTGAAAGCTTGATATGCATATATGAAACTTGTGGAAAAAAAAATAGGCATAATGAGACAGGGAAGCCGGGTCTCAAGGCACTAGCCAGCACACATCTGGAGTTTCAGCATTCTACAGATAGTTACTTATTCCCAGGAGCCACAGCCGGAGTGGGAATTGTAGCCTGGTATCCATGGTGAACATCCCTATCTCACTGCGCCAGGTGTGCGTGCATGTGCTTCTGTGTGTGTGTGTGTGTGTGTGTGTGTGTCTCCGCACGCGAGCGAGCGTTATTTCCCGAAAGGCTGTCCTCTGTGGGGGTGGGGAGGAGAGAGGACAAGAGAGGAGAGAAAGGGGAAAAAACAGAAGGAAGGTAATTAGGCGCCACCTTGTCCAGTGGAACCCGCACAGGAGTCTACAAAAGGCCAGGCATTGGAAGGGCCCCGTGCAATCAGAGCATGCGCGCAGAGCCTGCTTGCTGCCTGCCAATCCAGGCTTGTTTCTATGGGGACGAGGCCAGCGAAGAGGAACCCCAGGGTCAGAGAAGACACACAGATAACAACACCAAGCAGGGTGGGTCCTGCCGCTTGGCTCTTGTGTACTTTTCAATATCAGGTTTGAACTGAGAATTCTAATTCATGCTATTTGCTACCTCTCCTGTTAAGAAGTTGGGAATGATTTAAACCTCACAGTCCCTTATTTAGAAGAAAGCTTCAAGGGACAGTTTAAAAAAAAACAAAACTAATTTATTTAAGTGGTTTTTTTTTTTTTTTTTAACAAGTCTTACAGTGTAGCACAGGCTGGACTGGAACTCTCTCTTTCTAACTTCCTCTTCCTGTCGCAGTTTCCCGCCTCAGCCTCCTGAGTGCTGGGATTACAGGTGTGTTTCTCCAGCTCCGATTGAAGGACATTGCTTGTGTAGTGTGATTTATTGGCTGATTTTAATATTCCACTCAACCGACAGCGAGAAGGAAGTGCTGGTACCTGTATATGGATCTGCCTCACAGAAGACGGAACTCTACCGGGGCTGAGAACCTTTTCCTGGGAAGAGAGTTTGTTACAGTTTTTAGATTCACAAGATGAGTAGATTTTGATTTAAAAAATTGAACCACAAGACCACGAGATTCCAGATGCTTCATGTAAAACAATGCCCCACGGGGAGGGGAAGTGTGGGGTCCTGCTGGAGGCCACCCTTAGAAGGGCTATAAACAGCAGCTGCTTTTATTGTGCGTGCCAAGTGCTGCCTATTAGGAGAGAGCTCCCAACTCCTTGTTTCTCTCTCTTCAACCAGATGTGACCAAGCAGGAGTTTGTCAGTTTAGGGGGTGGAGGGGTGGATCCCAGATGGTGGGAACCAGGAAGTGGGGCGGTACAGGGAGCTTTGGGAAGTCTGCTCCTCTGTATTCCCCGTGCTCAGTGCTCTGCAGCTGAGGCCAGAGGGGAAAGGGTGCCCGAGATGTGCGTTCTGCAAACTCAAATACGGACTGAAAGAGTGCAGGGTGGATCCCTGCACGGAGAAGTGTCGATGGAAAACCAATGGAAGGGGCCCTGCGATCCCCCCCTCCTCCCCGCTGCCAGGCGGAGGACAGGAAAGGATAAACAAAGGAACCCCACATTGCTGGGACCCAGCAGGACCCAGGTGATGCAACAGGACGATGTGGGCTGGAAAAGACAGAGGCTTCACCCAGCTAGCAGCACCTGGCCAAGGCTTCATCAGTTCCCTGTTGGCTGGGCATAGATGTCAACCTCAGCCACACCGCCTCGAGTTAATTAAGCAGGGGTGTTTACTTGTTGCCATTTAAAAAAAACATGACTTCAGATACTCTTAATCTCTCTTCTCTCCAGATAGAAGACCTTGGAGGCATAAACAAAACCAGCCTTCTATACAAGTTGCTCCCTGCTAGGACAGTCCCTAGCTGAATCTGAGGAAGAAGTGTCAAAGCTGTGTCCCACACGGAGATAGCTCCTGTCTTCAGTGCGTGGGACAGGCCCAAGGGTCCGTCGGGGGACAGCTTGTGATGTTTTTTTCTTGTTCGTTGTGTGGAGGTAGTCTTCTGAGGTGCAGAAGACTGCGTCCACGCCTGTTTCTGCCACAGCGATTTCCCGATTACACAGTAGGGGAAACCCCCACATAGCTGGATGGGAATAATTCACAAGAATATTATAGCCAGACTAGAGATTTATACAGGCCTTCATGTGAGCCCAGTAGATGCCAGGGAAGCTCTTTGCTTAAACATGCAAAGATGTTCCCTATGGCATTATTTGAGCCTCAGAGATTTGGAGGGTGTGTGTGTGTGTGTGTGTGTGTGTGTGTGTGTGTGTGTGTGTGTGTGTGTGTGTGTGCAAGTGCACACACACGGCCTTTCAATTTTGTTGCCCTGGGGAAAGAACCTATTGATCTTTGACAAAACAGAAAGAAGGCTTGGATAAACTACTTCACGAGAAGAAAGATGTATTCAGCTCGTGGTATTAGAGGGTTTGCCTATCAATGCAGAAGGGGAAACAGCACGGTTCATGTCATAGTGACCAGGAAGAAGACAAAGGGGATAAAGGATGGGGACAGGGTAAGGCACAGCCTACCAGACCATCTCTTGTGGCTTCCTTCTGTCCACGAGCCCTACCTACCTTCCAGGTCCTTTGCACTGCCTTCCAATGACGCCCGTATATTATGACTCCGTCATGCAATCAATTTACCAAGCAGGCCAGAGTTCTCACCTCCCAGATTCTCATCACCTGGTACACAAGCCCCAGCTATATGAGCCTATGGGGGAAATTTCATGCTTATAGCAACTGCCATGCAACTGACAAAGCAAAGAAGACGGTTTTTGAAAGACGCTGACTGAAAATGGAAGAAAGGAAATAAGGCGCATAGTATCCTGTACTAGTCCTATGTAGGAACTCATACCTGAGGTCAAATCACTTTGAGAAGAAGAGTGAGCAGATGAGGGGGTACTCATCTCTCATCCCAACCAATCCATCCTGGTGGCTAGTGAGCCCCAGCAATCCTCCTGACTATTGCCTCCCCATAGGACTGGGGTTACAGGCACATGACGTAACCATGTCTGGCTTCTTACATGGGTCCTAGGGACTCTTAATTAAGGTCTTCGTGTTATTCTTGCTCTCATCGTGCATATTGTTAAGCTATGTGAGAAAAGTGCCATCAACTGCACACAGCCTACTACTGAGGCTCTAACTTGAAGACAGATGACTCAAAACTAGATGAGCTTCACTGTTTTTATAGTGCGTGCGCAGAGAGGGCTCCATTGCCCGGATGCCGGAGGAGGAGGAGGACGTTGAGTGTCTGCTCTGTTATTCTCTCCTTTATTCCTTTTGCACGGCAGGGTTTCTGACTGAATCCAGCGGCCCTCCTGGCTGTTGCCTCTTCATAGAATGGGGGTTACGGATACAGGTAGTCACGACCAGCTTCTTACATGAGCCCCGAGGATCTGAATTAAGGTCTTTATGCTCACGCAGCAAACTCTCTGGCTTTGAGATTTGAAAATAATAGTGACAAATGATGGTGTGGGTGAGAGGCAACGGGAACTGTTCCCTGGTGGAAGCTCTGTCCTGATTGGCCTTTGGGGGTTGGCAGAGGGGAGGAGCTTGGGAGTGTGGCTGCTGGGCAGGGAGGACACTGTAGAACACGTGGGTTGGAGGTGTAGAGAGAGGCGGCAGTGCCTGCTGGTCCTGTGATCTAACGAGCTTGGCCTCTAGGGCTCTGCAAGAGGTCGCATCAACAACCACACAGGCCTTCCCTCCTCCCACTGCAGCAGTGTGGAACTTGAGAATGGGTCGGACACGATGACGTATCTGTTACCACCTTTTACTTCAGTGCCTCTCATTCTCGGGGCTGAAAACGTCTCATCAGTCAAAACCCATATATGTGAAGGTTTAGACGGAAGGCGTTAACCAAATAAACTCCATGAAGTTTGTTAAGAAAGTAGGCCTCCGATGCTCTCATTGAATCTCTCTGTCGTGATAAGGACCCAATTCCTAGAAGATCTGAAATGTATACGGTAGCCATGGCTTATTGTGGCTCTGGTAACAACAAAGCTATTCGACGCCTGCTGCATGTTGCTGTAAGTGATGTCAACGATGCTGTCAGGAGAGCCCCAATAGAGTCACTCGGCTTCATTTTGTTCAGGACGCCGGAACAGTGTCCAAGTGTGCTATCTTTGTTGTCCGAGAGTTACAACCCTCACGTGCGCTATGGCGCTGCAATGGCCCTGGGAGTCTGCTGTGCTCGTACAGGAAACAAGGAAGCAATTAATTTACTAGATCCAATGACCAGCGGCAAGGGGCTCTGATAGCCTCAGCTCTCATCATGATCCAACAGACGGAAATCACGTGACCAAGAGTAAATCAGTTCCAGCAGCTGTATTCCAAAGTCATCAATGACAAGCATGATGATGTCATGGCCAAATTCGGCGCCATTCTGGCCCAAGGCATACCGGATTCAGGTGGTCATAATGTCACAATCTCCTTACAGTCCAGGACTGGGCACCCTCATATGCCCATATGTGGTTGGCGTCCTTGTCTTTACCCAGTTCGGGTCCTGGTTTCCCCTTTCACACTTCCTATCATTGGCTTACACTCCTACCTGTGTCATCGGCCTTGACAAGGATTTAAAGATGATGAAAGTTCAATATAAATCAAATTGTAAACCATCCACGTTTGCATACCCTGCCCCTCTGGAAGTACCAAAAGAAAAAGAAAAGGAAAAGGTTTCCACCGCTGTGTTGTCTATTACTGCCAAAGCTAAAGAAAAAAAAAAAGAAAAAAGAAAAAAAGAAAGAAAAGAAAAGAAAGAAAAGAAAAGAAAAGGAAAAGAAAAAAAGGGGGAGGAGAAGGTGGAAGTGGATGAAGCAGAGAAGAAGGAAGAGAAAGAGAAGAGAAAAGAACCGAACCAAACTTCCAGCCATTGGATAATCCAGCACGAGTTATGCCTGCCCAGCTGAAGGTCTTAAGTGAGACAGAGACCTCAGATACCAGCCTTTCAACCACTCTCCATCGGGGGCGTCATAATTCTGAAAGACACCAGCGAAGACATTGAGGAACTCGTGAAACCCGTGTCAGCACATGACCCAAAGGTAGAAGAGGAGAAGCAGGAGCCAGAGCCCCCAGAGCCATTCGAGTACATCCATGACTAGGGCCAGGGACCCCACCTGCTCAGCTGTAGATGACTGTCCTGGCCCACGCTGAAATGTCGTGAGGGAACCCCACGCTGAGACCCGCTCGATCCATACACCGTTGCCTACGCTGACATAAGGAACCTGTGTCCCGAGTCTTTGGTTGAGAAGATTCTCAATGTTCAGTGTTCTCTTTCACAAAATTGGTTTTCAAATAAATATATTAAAATCTCCACAAAAAAAAAAAAAAAAAAAAAGGAAAGTAGGCCTTTCCCTTCCATCTCACCCTACTCAGAGCGGGCCAACTGGGGCTGTGTTTCAACATTCTTTTTGTATTTACATATGCATTTCTATTTCCTGGGGTAGAATTGTCATGCAACTTTTGTTGTATGTTTCAAGGAACTCCGCTCGTTTTCTCCTTGTTTTGACCCACCACCCAGACAGAAATGGCTTAGGACAGGAAGGACTTATTTTGTCCTGTGCTTTCAAGGGACATCAGTCTATAGCGGCGAGGAAGGCCTTGGCAGCTTGGGCTGGAAGTCCTGTGTACTTCAGTCTATTGGGCGAAACAGAGTTCCAGTTGGAACAGAGGTGGCAGGCAGTAACCTTCCAGGCCTGCCACGGTGACTCAGTTCTGTTAGGTAGGTCATGGGTCATGGTGGTTTCAGATTCCCCAGAAAGAGCCACCTAGAACACCTAGGGGACCTAGTGTCCTAACACATGAGCTTGTGAGGGGCATTTCAGATTTCAATCACAGCAGATGCTACCCATGAATGAGGGGCCCAGAACGTCCTTTTCACTGCTCTCCTTGACAAGGAACTTTTCCCCTTCACCATCTCCCTAGTCTAGTCTGTACCGTACTTTCGTTTGCTCAATACTTAGTGTATGCTGTCTTATGAGTTTCCCGGAGACTCAGGAACAGCCGGCAGCCTCCCAGCCTTCCTATACACTTGAACTCCGACTCCGGTGGCCGTAAAACTACTTGATGCTGTTTAAAATTTAATTCTTTTACAACTAAGTTGAAAAACTTGACAACTTTTTAAGACTGTTTGGAATACCTTTGTTATGTAAATCGCCTCCCACTGGTGGACTTAATGAAAGTTCTGTACAGCCGGAATCAAGTGTTTCTAAGAAATCTGGGTGGGCAAACGGAGATGGCTTGTAAATGCAGATGTACCCTGAACTGAAGTATTTCATCTGAGAAAAAAAAAAAAAAAGACATATCTCGCAAGTAACTTTTATACTAACATTGGATTGAAATAATATTTGGGGCAATCATAGGTTGAATATGGTGTGTTATAAAAAATGAATCTGAGCTCAATTCTTAAGGCGACAAACCATGTAAAGTCACACCCCGGTGTGCGTGCTGTGTTTTCCCAGGACAGGACCGGACTGAGTTGTGTTTGTTTTTTTTGGCCTTCTGGTTGCTACGCATTTATCAACCTTTGATTTCACGCCAGCGTTCTGGATCTCCTCTTGAGGTGGCATTCTCTGTCCTCTGGCCAGGAGGAGTGCTCCTCTGGCCCGGCAGCTGTCACGCTGAGGGCCCCTCATCGCTGACATCTTGGAAATCCTTTTATTGCTCTGCTGCGTGAAAGCCTTTTTCCTGGCTCTGGCTGGCTTCGTTCTTGTTGAACCCCTTTGTTTAATGAAGCATCCTCTCCAGCAGTGACCTGAAAAAAAGTTCGTGGGAGGATAATTTTTTTTCTTTTTCTGCAGTCTCATGTGTCTGAGAGTTCTGCACACGCCCTGATACAGCAGTTTGAGGAGGTGAGCCCAGTATGGAAACTATTATTCAGAAATTGGAAGCCACCGAGCTATTGTCTTACAGCTCCTTTGTGCCACCGAGAAATCCTGTCACTTGACTTACGTCCTTTGGATGTGAACTTTCTCCAGCAACCGTCCTTTCTTGTTCCTCTGGTAGCCTCTTCCTTTTTCTCGGCGCTGCAGGGACTTTCATGACGGTGTGACTTGCTGTGGGTCATGACTTCCAATTCTGGGGAATGCTCCTGACCTACTTGATCCGTGATTTCTTCTCCACTTTTTTCTTCATCTTTTCTCTTGGGAAATCTTTAGCGTTTGGATGAAATAGATAGTTATTGCTCTGCGCTGGTCCCCCCAGCCATCCCTTCTTTTTGATTTCCCACCTATGTCTTTTGCTTTCTTCTTTAAAGCATTCCTGGAACGTTTCTCCTAACTCTTCTGCTCGGTTTGTATCACTGCATGTTTAATGCCCCGAAGCTCTTGTGAATCTTCTTTTTCTTTTATTGCCTCCTGCTCTTGTCATGTGGGTGTTGTGTTATCTGTATCTTGTCTTCAAAAATAGTTGTTTTAATATTTTTTTCTCTTTCACCGCTCCCCCTCTGTTTTAGGTTTCTTACCCTCTTTATAAAGGTAGTAATCCTTGGTTGCTTGGGCCGTTAGCTGCCAAGGGTGGGGTCAAGGTTCCAGGCACGGTAGCTTAGGGGAATTCCCCAGGACAGCTGCGTTCGGTGTTTCCTCCAGAGCTGGTCAGATTTTCCAGTAGAGACTCTGCCAGTCTCCTGCCTCGGGGGGTGGTGGCATCCTGGATGCCAGCATTCTGGGAGCTGAATTAGTGAGAGAGCTTGGAATTTCAACATTCAGCCTTCACTGCCACCCGCTTCTTTGAAGCACTCCAGACGGCTGTGGACTACCCCCTGGCAGATAATTATTTCTGCAACTGCAGACTGACCCAGAACTCTGAAGCCTGGGAAACTAGTTTTATTTGCATATGACTTTTAGAATCAGGCTGTTGATGAGCTTGGCTGAATGGTGTACCTGATCACACGGTCACTGGTGCCGCAGGGACATAGAGCTCTGTCCCTGTTCCCTCACCACGGTTGATATTTCTTGGTTTCTCTGTCTCTCTGTCTCTTTCTCTTTCTGCCTCTGTCTGTCTCTCTCCATGTTTGTTCCCAAGAAACACTTCATCTGGCTTGGGTGTTTCATAGCCTGGGCATCTCAATGTAGTCACACTTTCCCGCCCTCCAATCTCCCAATGGGCACAAAGCAGAAGCTGCCAGGAGAAGACACAGTACCACATAGAGCCCAACAGACTTGTCAGAGAAATCATAGCCCCTCCCTTCCTTTCCTCCCCAGACGTAAGGATGTGAACAAATAGACCTCTGTTCCTGATGAAAGGAGAGTCACTTGTCAACTTGTCACTTGTTCATTGGCTGTCAGGTGTCTCATCTCAGCTGCATTTAATCTGCCTTACTGTCCAGGTCAAAATACTTATGTATTACGTGTGTGTGTGTGTGTGTGTGTGTGTGTGTGTGTGTGTGTGTGTACATGACACGATACTTAGAGTAGATAGAAGTCAGGGGATGTCTTGCAGGAAGGAGTAGGTTCTTTCTTTCTACATGACTTAGTTTCTTTTCTATTGCTGTGAAGAGACACCACGATCACGGCAACCCTTGTAAACTCTTGTAGTTAGACTGGCTCACAGCTCAGAGGTATCATCCGTTATCATCAGGGCAGGAAGCATGGCAGCGTGCAGGCAGGCATGGGGCTGGAGAGGAGCTGAGAGTTCTACATCTGGATCTAAAGGCAGGCAGGAGAGAGAGAGAGAGAGAGAGAGAGAGAGAGAGAGAGAGAGAGAGAGAGAGAGAGAGAGAGAGACTGAGAGACTGGCGGCTATGGCTTGAGTATCTAAAACCTCAAAGCCCTAGTGACACACTTCCTTTAACAAGGCTATACCTCCCAATAGTGCCACTTCTTATGGGCTATGAGGGCCATATTCTATCCACCACACATCATGTGGGTCCCAGTGACTCAACTCTGGTCATCAGGCATAGTGACAAACACCTGCTGAACCATCTCTCCGGCTTGATTCTCTTTTTGGTTTTTTTTTGTTTGTTTGTTTGTTTGTTTTTGTTTTTGTTTTCATTTTTAGAGAACACAAATTCCACTTGGTAGGAGTACTTATTTTCTTCTTCTTCATGTTGAAAATCCAAAAGAATGCTTGTATTGTACCAGCTCATTGACACATGCCTGTAATACCATCACTCAGCGAGGGAGGATTCTCTGAGCTTACGTTTCTTCTGTGTACATGTGTATGCTGTGCATATGTGTGCCTATATGGATACACACATATGTGCACAGGGGTTCCTGTTGGGAGTCTATGTGAATTGTTCTCCCCTTTATTCCCTAAGTCAGCTTTTCTCGCTGAGCCTAAAGCTTGCTTGCTGATTGGCAGCTTGCTTGCTTCAGGGGCCCATTCTTTCTCTGTCTCCTGAGCCCCAGGGTTAGAGGCTAGCTGCTTTGTCATCCCAGTCTCCTCAACCCTTAAGTTCAAGAATTTCGGACTATCCTGGGTAACATTTGGAGATTTGGCATCTAAGCATCTGCGCGCGTACGCGAACACACACACACACACACACACACACACACACACACACACACACACACACACACACACACACCCCCACCAGTATAGGCCGCCACACACCACACTATACCACATATATGTCTTCAATGTGTATTCTCCCCTTTATTAATTTTTTTAATATACCCCTCAACCCCCGCCCCGCCCCCAACCTCCAGTTTGTGTTTTCTTTTCTTTTGGAAAGAGATCCGAATTTACTCACTTGGAAGCTTAGAGTGTCTTATCAGCGATTGTTTTAGCTTTTGTTCTTCTAATGCCAAAGGGGGAATTCTACACTTTTATTAATTTGGTAGTTTTACTTTCCTCACTTGGGGGTCTATTCGGCTGGGAGACAGATTTGCGGTCAGCTGTCCCACAGTCCCATTCTCTTCTAGCTCGAGTCTGAGAACGTCTTGTCTTTCCGGTGGGGTTTCCTAACATCTCTTATGTGGTTTTATTTTTTATTCTGTACGTATAGATTTAACCCTCCTTTGATGTAACCATTATATGCCTTCCATTCGGCTTTTGGGAAGTGGAGAACAATTAAAACACTCAAATTATCAGCTTTCATTTTCACCGGTTATCCTGTACTTCGTTTAGGTAACCAAGCTTTCTAAGAAATGCTTCGTAAGTGTGATTATGCCAGAGTGGATAGTTTCTCTCCAATGGCTAAGAGGAGAACAAAGTTCCAAAGTTCCTCACCAGGGACCGAAGAGTGCTGGGGATAAAATGCTCATGAGCAGGCCATTCTCAAGATGCTGTGATCTGATTGGCCTGTGACCGCATACCCAAGAAGCTATGATCTGATTGGCCCGTTTTAGGGCCCAGTCAGCTTCCACACCGGCTCTCCAGGTGGTTTGGTGGATCTTGGAGTAGTGGTGCGCACCTTGTGCCTGTCGATGCTTTTTTGGAATTAGGAAAAGAAAAAAAGAAAATACCAGGAGTAAAAAGGATGACATTGGAAGGGAGGGGAAAGGCAGAGGACATGGTAGGAAGAGAACTCGGGGTCTCGAGTGGCATCGAGTCTCAGCTCTTTGAAAGGTTCAGCCCCCGACTTTACCCTTAAGTGTTAGCCATAGTCTAAATGTACTAGTTATTTTCATTGTTTCGGTGACAACATACCTGAGAGCCACAATATAAAGAGGGAAGGGTTTATTTTGACCCATCACAGGCAGGAAGAGATGTGAGCAGCAGAAGTATGACGCGCTAGTTGGCGTTGTATCTGCAGACAAGACGTAGAGAATGTCGGTGCTTGGTTCAGTTTCTCATTGAAAGTCCAGTCCAACATTTACGTTCCTTCTAAAGTTTCCTCTTTGGAAACCCTTCACAGAGATACCCAGAGGTATTCTCTTAGGTGACTCTAAATTCAGTCAAGTTCACAACCAGCACTAACCGTCATGAGTCTATTCCTTCTCAACTTGATATCTAAGGACATCACTTTTAGTTGTAACATTGGCTGGCCATGATGGCACACGGTTTTAATTCCAGCATCCCGGAGGCAAAACAGGCGGACCTCCGGGAGTTTAAGGCCAGCCTTGTCTACATTGAAGTTCCAGGCTAGCCAAGGCTACATAGTGAGATCCTGCCTCAATATAAAAACAAAAATAAGCTATAACATTTCAAGTCTATTCATTCTGGGCTTATGTTCGTTCACAATGCAAAATAATTTTAGTCCAACTTTAAAAGTCTTCATAGTCTTAGTCGTTTATACTGTTTAAAAAGTCTAAAACTTTCCGAGATTCGAGGCATTTTCCTAGTTGTGAATTCTTGCAAAATAAGTGAGTTACATACTCTCAGTATACATTAGTAGTGAATAAACCTTCCATTAAAAAAAAAAGCAGGAATTGGGACACAGCAAGGAAAGACTGGGCCAAAAATAATACTGAAACCAAGGAGGGCAAACAGGAAGTCTCACAACTTCATCTGTAGCATCTCGGTCTCTGGGTCACATCATCTGGGTAGCCCCACATCTTTGGTTCTGTTTCCTGCATCATATATAACCTCTTTCTTGGCCTTTCTTCACTCTGTTCCCAAAGCTTTCCTCAGAAGACATCTGGAAGTTCCGACATCTCCGATATCCTTCAGGCTCCGTGGTCAAACAGACTTCACCTTCCCAGCTTCATGTAGTGGCTTTTCAGAGCCTTTCGGAGCTCCTACACATCGTATCAGCCTTATTACCTTGGTATTGATGCAGAAGAAATGCAAACTAATAAAACATGTGATAAAAGATTTACTAATAAGATTCTCTTAGGCGATATTAAGCCATGCAAGCAGAATTTAGCTCGAAAAGCTCTACTCCCAAATACCTCAAAGATAAGTAATATGCTAACCAGGCCTGTTAGAGACAAGGGAAATTTAAGATGTTAGGGTGTTCATTCACTAGTATTGACCAACCCTTAGGACCCATACCCCTGAAAGAACTTGACTCTACCAGGCAGCTCAAAGGGATGGTACAGGGTCATGCCCACCATTAGCATCCCATTAAGGTCCACATGCTTGTCAGAAAATACATAATCTCGCCAAGTGGGCAAGATGTCCCTGGTTAAAAACTATTTAAAAAAATAACACTGATATACTTAAAATAATTCTAGCAGTATCTTTGCTGTATAAATCTCTTATCTGGCCAAGCAGTGAGGCTTGCAATCTCCCATTTCTGTTTAAATTGTTCAAAGTGTGACCTGGGGTTGTGACTGAAAGAGATTGAAGGACAGCAGTGGTGGTAGACTGTATAATCTGGCAGTGTCTATACCTTAATAAAATCTTCTGTTGAAGGCCGGCTCTTCCCCGGTCATTAGCCCCAGCTGGAAAAGCACGGTTAAAGAGATTTTCCTTGATTCATCTTTAAGTATGTGGAGAGATTCCTTACTGGGAAGGTATATTATTTCTATTACAAGATTTATAAACCTATAACTTACAACTACAAAATCGGTGTCATGTGAATGACATCCCAGCTTCTTCTGCTATCATCTGGAGGTGTTACACGGCTTTCTTCTATCAAAGCTGTGGTAGCGTTGTGCATTTTGGTGGCTGACTTTGGGAAAACACTTCTTTTTCTAGGTAGTTATTTTTGGGGACAGGATCTCCCAAAGCACAGGCTGGTCTTGATATCACTGTATCACAAGAGTTCCTGACCTTCCTGGTTCTGCTTCCTGAGTATGGGATTGCAAGTCTGCACAGTCGTGTCCAGCTGGGCAAGGTGTTTATTTTTCCATTTTAAGCAGAGATTTATTGAGCAAAGCAAAGTAGGAATTCTGGAGAGAGAGATCGGAATGGGTTGTTCTGAGCTTCCTGGAGGAGCAGAGCATCCTTGACATTGTTGATAAGGGAGCCTCAGGGGCAAATTAATTTGCATTTTTATAAGCTAGAACATTTGACAGGTAGGGTCTTGCCCTCAAAGCACCTTCTTTTTGTCCCAGTGCAAACCAAGATTTTTCACTTAATTAGGTCTTTGCTAATCTCTTTAACAGTTATATGTGCTTGTCAGCAGCTTTAGACTCAGACACATTCCCCTTTCTAGCTAATTGCACTTTCCCTACCTTTCTGCTTTTAGCATTTTGTAAGCCTCAGTAAACAGCGAGCCACCATCATGTGTTACACCACGTTAAAGTCCACTCTCACCCTGGTTCTCATGACACGGGTAGCTGCAGCCAGATTCTGTGCTAGAATGCAACATGAATGCCCTCCAGTCCGGGTCCCGATAGCATCTTTATTCAACTCTGAAAGCTCACGAGCTCAAATTTACGGTCTGCATTTCTGTTGGCATTCTGGGCTTTTGAACTCCAGCCAGAATGACCTGTTGACCTCTGCTTACAGCAAGGCCCTCAGTGGCTTACAACTTCAAATGCTTCCACAAAACCATTTCAGAAGGCCCAAGAACCACACGGTCAACTTTCTCACAACCACCCCGCTCCTCAGAACGAAGTTTCTTAGTTCTTTCATTGCTGTGACCAAATACTCAACAAAGGGCATCTGAAAGGGGGCCTATGTTGGTTCACAGTTCAAAGGAATGTGATCCATCACAGCAAACATGGCTTCTGGTGGGACAGTTTGGTCCATGGAGCTGACCAGGGAGCAGTGGAAGGAGAAAGTCAGTACTTAGCTGGTTTTCTCTTTTTTGCTTTTGTTGTCAGTCCAGGATCGCAGCCTAGGGAAGTCAGGGTCAGTTTTCCCTCTTCATTGATGTCTTTTGCAAAACCTTCTAACATGTTCCGGTAAGTGTGTCTTGTAGGTGATTCTCAGTCCAGGCAGGCTGGCAGTCAGCGTTAGCCAGCAAACCTGCCTGTCCTTCTGAAGATCACGTATAATATAAACTGAAGACTGACAGACAGGTAGAATGAATCCTGACGTCTTATTTTCTAAATAAAATTGTTAGGTAGCCAGATAGGAAGTGTTGTCATTAGAGGGTGTTGAGGATGGATATTAGGGCTCTGTTGAGACCCACTATGGAAAATCTGGTCCATCCTGGTCAAAGCAATGGAATTTATCTTTGGTCATGGGTGGAGACATGGCATTAAAATTTTCATCTTATTTTACATACATGGGTGTTTTGCTTGCATGTGTATGGGACTGGAGTGCTTGATGTGGAACTCACAAAGAATCAGTAAAAAGTTTTTTTTTTTTTAAATCAATCTCCTTAAAACAGTATCTTTTAAAATCCAAAGATATTTTTTTTAAACTCAAAGTTTCTCAACTGTGGGTTCCTGTAAAATCAAAGAGAAATCAAATGCTTTTTTTTTACTTCAAGAGGGAAGGACCAGGGCACAGTCACAGTCTGAACAAAGCAAAAACCACATTGTAACAGTATAAATGACTCTAATTCCAGCACCTGGGATTCACTTATGATGTTCTGCGCCATTTCTCTGACTCTGACTTCTGCAGCACACGTGACTTGTCTCTTCTAGCCCCAGTTGGTTCCACTTTCCTGTTCTTGGTTGTCATCTCATGGTACTGGAATCTTCAAAAATGCCAGAGTCCCTTGCTACCACTGGGCTGCTCTTTTACCAATAGCCTCTACTGAGCCGTCTTTGGGGACTTTAGCACTGCCACACAATTCCAAGCCTTAACTGCTATCCATGACCCATTCATGCCTTCAAGACCAGTACCACCTGGCTGACACTTACATCACCAAGTTTGGCTGCCAGCACAAGGCACAGCCTTGCCCATCTCTGGAACACAGCTTCTGTGTGCTGACCCCTGAGGAAACAGTTCCCAGAGGGTTTTAACTCAACGATGCCTGTAGGCTTACATTTTTCAAAACCGACTTTTATAAGGGTTCTTAAATACTTCAACTTCCCTTCTAGCTCACCCACCAAAAGTAGGGGAGAAAGATGGCTAATAAGACAAAAGGGGTGTGGATCTGTTTGGAAATAGTTCTTTGGGGGGTGATCACAGTCTTCGTTGCCAGGACATCATCTGTCAAGTCCAAAACATCAAGCATGAGTTAATAGTGGTAGTCTGGTCCAATCGGCAAACACCCAAAAATGAATCAGTAGCAGCAGCTGGATACAGAAGAAACTGCGTTGCAAGGTGAACAAATGCAAGAGTGTTTTCTCACTCCCTGTGGGGCTATATTTATATTCTTTCTAAACATCACATACCCTCTCAAGCATCCACTCCTGCAAAGCATCACATGCCCTTTCACAACACGGTGTTGTTGTTTCCAGAAAACAGCACGTGTCTGTTCTCAGAAAAACATCCTCTCGTAAGACACCTTCTAGAAAAAAAAAATCACACAGCACAATGGAGTCTCTAAAGAAACCAGAAATTCCTACTTCAGTTGCCCATCTCTTCTTAATCCCAGATGATTCTTCAGTCCCAAGATATCAGCATCCACTGTTGGGACAAAGCAATGGTTTTACTTCAGTGGTTCTGGTCTCTTGTCAATCGCAGCTGACTCTTCAGCTCCAGCTCCCCAGATACCAAACATTCTTCACACATAAGGTTCTACAGAGACTTCCTTCCCTCTGAAACCTCACACACCAGGCCTTTAGAGTCTTCACTGCTTTCAACATTGTTTCTTGGAAGAAAACTCCTAAGGAACAGTTGTGCTCACTGTGCTCACAACACTCAATGGCCTTTCTAGCCCAGAGTTCCGAAGTTCTTCCAAAACAACATGGTCAGATCTGTCACTGCAATACTCCACTATCCTGGTACCACTTTCTTTCTCTCTTAATCACTGTTGCGTTTCTTTGAAGAGACGCGATGACCAAAGCAACTTGTATAAGAGAAAACATTTAGTTTGGGGAGTTTCTTACAGTTTCAGAAGATTAACCCATCGTCGTCGTGGTGGGGAGCATGGTGACACACAGACAGACGTGGTGCTGGAGAAATAGATGAAATTTCTACATCTTTATGCACAGGCAGAAGGAAAAGGGAGAGCTTGATCTGGTATGGGTTTTGAAACCTCCAAGCCATCCCCAGTGACACACTTCTTCAACAAGGCAACACCTATTAGCATAGGCCACACTTCCTAATCCTTCTGATTCTTCGAAAATAGTGCCATTCCTAAGGACTAAGGAATGGCACTCCTAAATGTAAGCCTATGGGGACCACTCTTATTCAAACCACCAACCCCAATAACCAAGTTTGTTAAAGTCCTTATCTCTAGCCAAAGGGCAAGTGTTCCCCAAAGGTACCTTTTACCTTTTCTATGAGATGCTTTCTAAAGTTGATTCCATAAACAGCATCCATCGATGTAATTACTGTGTGCTTACTACTACTAGATTTTGCAGGGAAGCCAAGGTTTCGTCTTTCCTTTCTCCTGTGTGGATTGAAAAGACATATTCTAACCTTTGTGCAGTGCTTGCTATAACAAAAAATAGTTTTCTAATCCTCTAACACCAGCTTTTGAAGAGCCAAGATTAAGTTCTAAAACTGCCTGTAGTTAGTGTAGACCCCCACATGTTGAAGGCTCATGTCACAGCAGGTGACAGTTATACGTCCAGGTGCTAGTTATACGTCTCCACTTACCAGTTTTCTTGCTACCTAGCTGTAAGTGAGGAGTTCTCATACCCTGTTCCCCAACCCACACCTAACTAGAGAATTTGCTTAGAGAAGCTTAGAGAACAGGAAACAGTTTAATTACATTTACCGGTAAATCATGAAGGATCCACACTTGGAAGACTCAGGTGGATGAGATGTGCAGGGCCAGACACAATGTTTTCCTCTCTTATCCCATGTGCACCTACGAGTGTTCACCACTTGGAAGCTTTGGAACCTCAATGTTCAGGAGAGTTCATAGTGCTTACACTTTAGTCTCCATTCCCATCCTGGAGGTATGTGGAGTTCAAGTCTCAACTCTGTTCAGCTGGTCTTTCTGATGAGCTTGAGGCTATAAAGGGCACCCATCACATGTTACTAGCCACAAACGCAGATGTGATTATAAAGGATTCATTATGGATAGCTGAAGGTTGTACCACATCTTGTTAGCTATGTATCTGTTTTTTTTTTGTGCCAGTATAATATATATATTGAAAAAGAAAGACCAGATTGATAGAGTTTTATATAAATATTTCTTCCTCTTCCTTCTCCTCTTCTTCCTCCTCCTTCAGAATTTCTCATTGTATCTAAAATAAAATTTAATTTTATCCCAATATGTATATGCACACAAAATCATGGTTGACATTGGGTTTGGTGCATCTGCAGTTCTAGGCATGGCTAGGGCATCTGGGACACTGTGATGGTTAATCTTGGTTATTGACCTGATCCAGTCTGTAATCAACTAAGAGATAAGCCTCTGGGTGGTTCTGTTAAGGCTATTTTCTGGGAAGACTGAGTAGTGAAGGCCCTCCCTCAGATTAGGCGGTACCTTTTGGCAGTGGCCCAGATATAAGGTCTGAGGGAAAAGCTAGCTGCTTTCTACCTGCTCACTTTTACCTCTTCATTGAGAACGTCTAGTTCTTTTTGCTTCTGTTGCCACCGTTGTGCTTTACTGATGTGTCCGAACCCAGCTTCTTCAGCTGTCCAATGTGGGCTGAAGACCAATGTATTAAGAAACTTTTATTTGTCAGAAGTAATTTTCATCTTGGAGGCTTACCTCCTCTGTCTGCTAACCTAGGCCTAGTCCTGGAAGCTCCTAGCCTCTACATAATCTTATCTAGGCCTAGAAGGTCTCCAGCCTCTGTAACTTGTTTCTGACTAAGCTCATACCTTCTTAGTTCTTTCTGAGTTCTGGCTGGCTGATTCAACTCAACTGCTCTGGTTCAACCTCCTTTCCAAGCTGACTGATTCAACCTGATTTCTCTATGCTTCTCCTGGATTACTCAGCTTGGCCGCAAACTAACTCTGGAGATCTGTCCCAATCTTTTGGCTCTTCTCATGCTCTGGCTCATTCCGTCTTCACCTGTGTCTAGCCTGTTCTCTCTTTAACCTGTTTCTTAAAACTCGCCCAGGAAAACTACCACCTTCTTTTGGTACAGCTTCCCTTTTATCTCTCTTCCTGTGAGACTTGGGCACATCTTGTTCTGTCAAATCCTTTTCTGATTCATCACTTTGTTTGTCACTCAATTACACATTATTTTTAAACGTTACGAACTAACTTTGCCTTTATTGTTTAGGATTACAGGTGTATACTAAGAGCAATCTCGAAAAAAAATGTGTTTCACAATCTTGGTGTTCACAGTGTGATCAAATATTTTGCAACGTCAATGGCTCTCCAGAAATCCTCAAGGCCTTCAGTGCTACCCTGGGATTTCCAAAGCATCCAGCCTCGTGGAACTGAGCTACTGGGTTAGTCTCTCCCATGTACAGACAACCTTTGCTAGATTACAGCCTGTATGCTATTGCAAAGGCAACTCCCCTTAGAGAAGGTAACTTCTCTCTCTTAGAGAATCCTGACTAATACAGACTGTGTCCCCTGTGGATAAGACGAAACAAATAGACAGAAAAATTTTTCTTTATTATTCTATGACAGTTTCACATGTGTATGTAATGAATCTTTGTTATTTCCATCTCTATTACCCTTTCTCATTTTCCTCCTTCTCCTACTGAGACTCCTCTACTTTCCAAGCCCCTCTAATACTTTCATGTCTTCTTTTTTGCGTGTGACCCACTAAGTTTAATCAGAGTCGCTTCACTGGGGGAGGTTACTTACTGGAGCATGACGACTTATCAGCATATACACTTCTGAGGAAAATGAAATCCTCTCCACCGGCAACCATCACTTCCCCAGTGAAGGGCGAGAGTTTCATGGGTCCCTTTCCGATTTGAGATATGAGCAAGCCCAATCTAGTGCGGGTCTTATGCAAATAACCACAGCTTCAGTGAATTCATAAGCACCGTGACTCAGTCATGCCCAGAAGACAACTCTTCTACTGCATGGTCACCCATCCTCTGGCTTGTAAACATGGTCTTCTTCCTCTTTACTAATGTTCCCCGAACCTTGAAAGTGGTGAGCTTGGCTACTTACAGGTATTTTCATTGACTACCACCCCTATAAGAAGCTACTCTGATGAAGACTGAACAATACTACTATCTGAAGGCAACTGGGGCTTGTGTAGGGTTTTTAAGGTAAAAATAAGAATCTTGAGGTGAGATCATCATGGTGTTTGGGTCTGCCCCCAAACTCAATGACTTGTATCCTCGTAGGGTCTTGACTGGAGCGTCGGATGTACAGGGAAGAAGGCCATGTGAAAGCGGAAGCGGAGGCATAGGGATCTTATCGTAAGGCAAGATATGCTGGAGTGACCGGAAGCGAGAGGAGGCACAGAAGGCTTGGCACCTTTAGAGGGAGTGTGGCTCTGCCAACACGATGATTTTGAACTTCTGGCTTCAGACTTATGGGAGAATGGATTCTATTGTTTTGATCCATGAAGGTTGTAATAACTCATTATGACAGCCCTGTGAAGAAGTACCACAACCAAGGGAACTTACAAAAGGAAGAATTACTTTACCACTTATAGTTCCAGAGAGATATGTAGGGCGGCAGGCTGTGAAAGGTACCCTGATTCCTTGTCAAGATAGGCCGAATCCCCGGAGACCCTAAAAGGGATGGCAGGAGCATCCCCAGTCTCCCAGGAGGTCAGGTCCCTTTTACTAGCCACAGTCCCCACAGCCCCCTGTAGAGAGGTTTGAGGCAGATCAGTCACATAGGGCAACACTCCAAGCCCCTCCTCCACAGGTGAGGATGTGACCACAGGTCACGTAGGCTCAAGACAGATCAGTCATATAGAAGCAGGACCACGCCCCCAAATATGTAGATGAGGTATTCCAAAGCTCTCAGGCCAAACCAATAGGAAGCACCTGCTGCTGGACCCTAACCCATCTGGAAACTGTATTTAAGAATCCTATTCAGAAGGATTAAAGGTGTGCAAGGATCATGCTGTCATCTGAGAGCTTCTATCTGGAGAGCTGTAACACACCCCTTGGGGGAAGACATCTGCTCTCTCAAAATCACCACCAGAAGCTCTCCTGCACCTCTCTTTGGCTAGTCAGTCCCTTGCTGGCTCAGGCTGGCTGGAAACGGAGATGGGGAAGCACCAGCAGCAGAGGAAGCAGAAAGCTGTTTTCCCTCCCTGCCCCAGTTCTCTCCCCTTTACCTGAACCCACGCACCTAGCCAGACCATGCATGCAGCCCCTCAGAGATGCAAGTCTATTACCATCATGGTGAGGAGTGCGAAAGCTGTCCGGTAGGTATGGGCACTGGAGCAACGGATTGAAGCTTACACCCTAGTCTAGAAGCAGGAAGCAGAGAGTTCACTGAGCATGAGTCTTCTGAAACCTTAAGCTTGCCCCAGTGACACATTTCTTCTAGTAGGCCCACACCTCCCAACCCTTCCAAACCTTCCCAAATAGTTCCACAACTGGGGACCAAGAAATCACATAGTAGCCAGTGGGAGTCATTATTCAAATCACCACATTCTATTCTCTTTTCCCCTTGGTCATATCACAGTGCAAAATTAATTTAGTCCGACTTCAAATGTCTCATAGTCTTTTAATTTTGTTTAAAAGTCCAAAGTCTTCTGAGACTCAAAAGACTCTCTTGATTATAACTCAATTGTGAAAAATTGTGAAAAAAAAAACCCCAAACATATTATGTACTTTCAATAACATGCAATGGTGCATTTTAATTAAAAAAGGAAGAAATATGAGCATAATGATGATATACTGGCTCAAAGTAAGATGAAAACCGTTAACACAAACTTCAAATTTTGTAACTCCATATCCAGTGAGAAGGGGTTAGATGGCTCTGCCTTTCCAGCCTTGCTACCTGCAAGACAGATCTCTCTTGGACTAGCCTCATTCCCTGTCTGCATTGGTGTTGGTGGGTATCACATGGTCCCAATCCTTGTAATATCGTTGTGTCTCCAACACAATCTGAACTTTGCTTTGACAGCTCCTCTGAATCGCATCTTGGGGTTTTCACACAGGAATTGCCTTGCTATATATTGCCTGGCCTTAGTGACTCTCTTGTACCACAGATGAGACTCCCACAACCCCTTTCCTCATGTATCTATCCTTCATGACTACCATGGACAATGTCACCAAAGGAAACACCTAGGATCTCAGGATCCCAGGATCCCAGGATCCCAGGATCATAGGACCACAGAGACAGTTAGCTGTACTCTGAGGAGTTCTGACACAAACAGGATCACAGGAGGGACAGGCTCCAGTCAGAGACAGCAAGGGCAGGTAACACTAGAGATAATAGATGGGGAGAGGCAACCATAAGAACATAAGCAAGAGAAACCGAGGCTACTTGGCATCAGAAGAACCCAGCTCTCCCACTACAACAAGTCCTGGATACCCCATCACAATGGAAAAGCAAAGTATGGATTTAAAATCACATCTCATGATGATGATAGAGGACTTTGAGAAGGATATAAATAACTCCCTTGAAGAAATACAGGAGAGCACAGGTAAACAGGTAGAGATCCTTAAAAGGAAACACAAAAATTCCTTTAAGAGTTACAGAAAAACACAACTAAACAGGTGAAGGAATTGAACAAAACCATCGAGGACCTAAAAATGGAAATAGAAACAATAAAGAAATCACAAAGAGAGACAGCCCTAGAGATAGAAAACCTAGAGAAGAGATCAGGAATCACAGACACAAGCATCATCAACAGATAGAAGAGAGAGATCTTCAGATCAAGAGATAGAAGAGAGAGTCTCAGGAGCAAAGGATATCATAGAAAACATTTACACAACCATCAAAGAAAAGGCAAAATGCAAAAAGCTCTTAACCAGAAACATCCAGGAAATCCAGTACACAATGAGAAGATCAAACCTAAGATAATAGGTATAGAAGAGAGTAAAGATTCCCAACTTAAAGGGCCAGTAAATATCTTTAACAAAAGTATAGAAGAAAACTTCCCTAACATAAAGAAAGAGATGCCCATAAACATACAAGAAACCTACAGAACTCCAAATAGATTGGACCAGAAGAGAAATAACTTCTGTCACATAATAGTCAAAACACCAAATGCACAAAACAAAGAATATTAAAAGTAGTAAGAGAAAAAAGGTCAAGTAACAAATAAAGGCAGATCTACCAGAGTTACACCACATTATGAAAGCCAGAAGATCCTGGGCAGATGTGATACAGACCCTAAGAGAACACAAATACCAGCCCAGGCTACTATATCCAGCAAAATTCTCAATTAACATAGATGGAGAAACCAATATATTCCATGACAGAAGCAAATTTACACAATATCTTTCCAAAAATCTAGCCCTACAAAGGACAACAGATGGAAAACTCCAACACAGTGAGGGAAACTACACCCTAGAAAAAGCAAGAAAGTAATCTTATTTGAACTAACACAAAAGAAGATAGCCACACAAACATAAATCCTCCTCTAACAACAAAAATAAAAGGAAACAACAATCATTGGTCCCTAATATCTCTGAACATCAGTGGACTCAATTCCCCAATAAAAAGACATAGACTAACAGACTGGATATGTAAAGAGGACCCAGCATTTTGCTGCATACAGGAAACACATCTCAGTGACAAAGACAGATATTCCCTCAGAGTAAAAGGCTGGAAAATAATTTTCCAAGCAAATGGTCCTAGGAATTAAGCTGGAGTAGCTGTTCTAATATCCAATAAAATCGACTTTCACCCAAAAGTCATCAAAAAAGATAAGAAAGGACACTTCATATTCATCAAAGGAAAAATCCACCAAGATGAACTCTCAATCCTGAATATCTATACTCCAAATGCAAGGGCACCTACATACGTAAAAGAAACCTTACTAAAGCTCAAAGCACACATGGCACCTCACACAATTATAGTGGGAGATTTCAACACCCCTCTCTCATCAATGGACAGATCATGGAAACAGTGAAACTAGCAGAAGTTATGAACCAAATGTATATATATATATATGTATGTATATATGTATATGTATATATGTATATGTATATATGTATATGTGTATATATATATTTCATCCTTAAACAAAAGAATATACCTTCTTCTCAGCACCTCATGGAAACTTCTTTAAAATTTACAATATAATTGGTCACAAAACAGGTGGGATCCCCAATATGCTGTTGAATGATGAGGAGATGGAGACATAACCTTGTTAGTCACCTCTTTGGTATTTTGTGACTGTGTGTGTATCTGTTGTATGGTCTGTTAACTAGATGTGTCATGTGTGACCCCAAACTCCCCCCAATGATTCAACAACCACCGTATACTTGAGCTCCATAGCATATGTTTTTTTTCTCATTAAAGGTTTAAAACCAAAAAAGAAAGAAAAAAAGAAATGAAAAGGGAGACATAACAACAGAATCTGAGGAAATTAAAAAACTATCAGATTCTACTACAAAAGCCTATACTCTTCAAAACTGGAAAATTTGGATGAAATGGATAATTTTCTAGACAGATACCAGGTACCAAAGTTAAATCAGGATCAGATAAACCATCTAAACAGTCTCATAACTCATAAAGAAATAGAAGTGGTCATTAAAGGTCTCTGAACTAAAAAAGTCCAGGGCCAGATGGGTTTAGGGCAGAATTCTATCAGACCTTTAAAGTAGACCTAATACCAATACTCTTCAAACTATTCCACAAAATAGAAACAGATGGAGCACTACCCAATTCCTTCTATGAAGCCACAATTATTCCTATACCTAAACCACACAAAGACCCAACAAAGAAACAGAACTTCAGACCAATTTCTCTTATGAATATCGATGCAAAAATGCTCAGTAAAATTCTTCCAAACCGAATCCCAGAAACACATCAAAATGATCATCCATCATGATCAAGTAGGCTTCATCACAGGGATGCAGGGATGGTTCAATATACAGAAATCCATCAATATAATTCACTATATAAACAGACTCAAACAAAAAAAAATCCACATGATCATCTCATTAGATGCTGAGGAAACATTTGACAAAATTCAATGCCTCTTCATGTTAAAAGTCCTGGAAAGATCAGGAATTCAAGGTCCATATCTAAACACAGTAAAAGCAATATACAGCAAACCAGCAGCTAACATCAAACTAAATGGAGAGAAACTTGAAGCAATCCCACTAAAATCAGGGACTAGACAAGGATGCCTACTCTCTCCCTACATAGTCAATACAGAAGTCTTAGCCAGAAAAATCAGACAATAAAAGGAGATCAAAGTGATACAAATTGGAAAGGAAGAAGTCAAAATATCACTATATGCAAATGATATGATAGTATACTTAAGTGACTCCAAAAATTCCACCAGAGAACTCCTACAGCTGATAAACAACTTCAGCAAAGTGGCTGAATATAAAATTAACTCAAACAAATCAATAGCCTTCTTCTAATCAAAGGATAGACAGGCTGAGAGAGAAATTAGAAATGACACCCTTCCCGAAAGTCCCAAATAACATAAAATACATAGGTGTGACTCTAACTAAGCAAGTGAAAGATCTGTATGACAAGAACTTCAAGTCTCTGAAGAAGGAAATCAAAGATCTCAGAAGATGGAAAGATCTCCCATAGATTGGCAGAATTAATATAGTAAAAATGGCCATCTTCCCCAAAGCAATCTGCAGATTCAATGCAATCCTTATCAAAATTTCAATTCTTCAGAGTTAGAGTAATTTACTCTTTGGAATTCATTTGGAATAACAAAAAAACTCAGGATAGTGAAAACTATTCTCAACAATAAAAGAACTTCTGGGGGAACCACCATCCCTAACCTTCAGCTGTATTACAAAGCAGTAGTGATAAAAACTGTATGGTATTGGTACAGAGACAGGCAGATAGATCAATAGAATAGAATTGAAGACCCAGAAATGAACTCACACACCTATGGTCACTTGTTCTTTGACAAAGGAGCTAAAACCATCCAGTGGAAAAAAGATATCATTTTCAACAAATGATGCTGGTTCAACTGGAGGTCAGCAGGTAGAAGAATGCAGATCGATCCATTCTTACTGCCTTGTACAAAGTTCAAATCCAAGTGCATCAAGGACCTCCACATAAAACCAGATACAATGACAGTAATAGAAGAGAAAGTAGGGAAGAACCTTGAACACATGGGCACAGGGTAAAATTTCCTGAATAGAACACTATTATGCTTATGCTTTAAGATCAAAAATCAACAAATGGGACCTCATAAAATTTCAAAGCTTCAGTAAGGCAAAGGACACTCTCAATAGGAGTAAATGACAACCAACAGATTGGTAAAAGATCTTTAACTATTCTAAATCCTTTATGAGGGCTAATATCCAATATATACAAAGAATTCAAGAAGTTAGTCTCCAGAGAATTAAATAATCCTATTAACGAAAGGGGTACAGATGTAAACAAAGAATTCTCTGCTGAGGAATACTCAATTGCTGAGAAGCACCTAAAAAATGTTCAACATCCTTAGTCATAAGGGAAATGCAAATCAAAACAACTCTGAGATTCCACCTCAAACCAGTCAGAATGGCTAAGATAAAAACCTCAGGCGACAACAGATGCTGGAGAGGATGTGAAGAAAGAGGAACACTCCTCCATTGTTGGTGGGATTGTAAGCTGGTACAACTACTCTGGAAATCAGTCTGTCAGTTCCTCAGAAAATTGGATATAGTAGTAACTGAGGGCCCACCTATACTACTCCTGGGCATATACACAAAAGATGCTCCAACATATAACAAGGACACATGCTCCACTGTGTTCATAGCAGCCTTATTTGTAATAGGCAGATGCTGGAAAGAACCCAGATGTCCTTCAACAGCGGCATGGATACAGAAAACGTGGTACATTTACACAATGGAATACTAGTCAGCTATCAAAAACAACGACTTTGGGTTGGGGATTTAGCTCAGCGGTAGAGCGCTTGCCTAGGAAGCGCAAGGCCCTGGGTTCGGTCCCCAGCTCCAAAAAAAGAACCAAAAAAAAAACCAAAACAACAACAACAACAACAACAACAAAAAAACAACGACTTCATGAAATTCTTAGGCAAATGGATGGAACTAGAAAATATCATCCTGAGTAAGGTGACCCAGTCACAAAAGAACACACATGGTATGCACTCACTGATAAGTGGATATTAGTCCAAAAACCTCGTAATAAGCAACATACAATTTACAGAGCACATAAAGCTCAAGAAGAAGGAAGACTGAAGTGTGGATGCTTCAGTCCTCAGAAGGGGAAAGAAAAATCTTCAGAGGGAGAAATATGGAAACAAATTGTGGAGCAGACACTGAAGGAAAGGTCATGTGTTGACTGTACCTGGGGATCCATCCCATTCACAGTCACCAAACCCAAACAATAGTTTGGATGCCAAGAACTACTTGCTGACAGGAGCCTAATGTAGCCACCTTCTGAGAGTCTCTGCCAGAGCCTGACAAATACAGAGCCAGACACTTGCAGCCAACCACTGGGCTGAGAACAGGATCCCCAATGGAGGAGTTAGAGTAAGGACTGAAAGAGCTAAAGGGGTTTGCAACCCCATAGGAAGAACAACAATATCAACCAAACAGATACCCCAGAGCTTTCAGGGACTAAACCACCATCCAAAGAGTACACATGAAATGACCCATGGCTCCAGTCACATATGTAGTAGAGCATGGCATTGTCAGGCACCAATGGGAGGAGAGGCCCTTGGTCTTGTGAAGGCTTCATGCCCCATTGTAGGGAAATGTAGGTTGAAGTCACTATGCAGGTGAAGGTAGGTCCAGGATAAAATGAGGCCTGCCATTGGAAGAGAAGGAAGGGTGGGCAGGAGAGAGGCAGAGGACGCTGGGGAGAGGAGGTGGCAGTGGAGAGAACATGCGGCAGATGTTAAGATTCCTCTCTGCACATATTACAGCTTATGACTCTTCTTAAGGGATGGATGTGTCCAGGATTTCGTGTTGTCTAGATGGGCAAATTATATCTTATCAGTTGGATCAGATGATACTGTATGATGTATTCTTTCACGTGGTGACTTAATTGAGCTCAAGAGAGTGTATGGTGGCCGGATGCACCCAGCCTGCCACGGAATTGGGATGTGCAGGCCTGGCATGGTGGAAAGCAGCACAGAGAGCTGTGAGTGAGGGTGGGGCAGCTTCAGAGGCTGCTGTGTTGGAATGGCTTGAGGACAGTAGGTCAGAAAGTAGATGGGGGGAGCGTGGAGTAGCCGAGGTAACTTAGCAGTAGTTCCAATGGCCTGCTGTAGCGGAAACTAGCGAGAGTACACGTCTGCCAGGGCAGGCTACGTGCGGGCTTGGGAATCCGTTCCACCACTTTTTTATTTTTATAGCAACGATCGGGGAACCAATGTGTTAGGTAAGAATCCACTAAAAATTGAAGTTTTTCAGCCTGAGAAAGCTTTACTTTCTTAGTGAAAAAGGGCTGCACCAGGTCAAGTCATGTGATGGCCCAAGGACAGGAACCGTAGATAAAGGACCAGAGGGGGAGTCTGCTCACAGACTTTGGTCCCCTGTGTGAAATTACAGAGTTTATCCGAATCATGCGGGGATTTCACCTATGATTTGGATCTAGGTAGAAATAAAGAAAAGTCCGTAACACCAGGCAGAGTAAATACAGACGTATCTTATAGACTTATTAATAAATAAAATCTGAGGCTCCAAGTAGAGGGCTTAACAGATAGATGGTACAAAGATATAATGCCCTACTAGGTTTTGTAGGATACTTGTGTTCTTTCTCACGTGGGCTCCACGGGAATTTTGGGTTGAAATCCTGGTTTGACAAGTTGTGTGCTTCTTAATGCCAGGTATTAATGGAAAGGTGATTAAACTAGTTTTTATGCTTAGAAGGAGAGAGTACAGAGTTTATCCAAATCACGTTGAGATTTTCACCCGTGGTTCGGAACTTAGATAGGAAAAATTAGTCACCGACTCCAAGCAGAGAGTGGTGATATAAGTCTGACAGTCCAGGTAGAGAGCTTAACAGATATATTTTGGGCTAAAATCTTAGTTTGACAAGTTTTTACAGCAACAGGGGAATGCCCGGGCAGAAGTTGGAAGAGAGTGGGCGGGCAGGTGGGCAGGGGAGCACCCTCGTAGAAGCAGGGGGAGGGAGGATGTGATAGGGGGTTTCTGGAGGGTAAACTGGAAAAGGAGATAACATTTGAATTGTAAATAAGGAAAATATCCAATAAAAAAGTGTTTCAAGTCATGGTTGGAATAAAATGAAATATGTCAAAATAAAAATAATAAGAAAGAAGGGAAAATGGAGCCTGTGCCGAGACTGTTAACCACGCCAACCTCTTCCTCACGAACTTCAGAAAGGTGCAATAAAAGACCTGGGGATGGCCCCAAACTTTCCAAATCTGCTGATGTGAGTGCACATAGCAGGAGGCACCGGCAGACCCAGGAATATACGCTTTCAGAGATGCACAGGCTACTCAGGCTGGTTAAGCAGGAGACACCCAAAGACACTGTTCTGAAAGTGTAAGCAGAGAAGCGCTTTCCTATCACGAAGAATCTCAGTTAGGTTAACAGCTGATCACTCCCAGGAGCCTCGGAGGCCAAAAGCTGGTAGAACACATGAAGTCCTGAAAGAAAACAAAAAACAAAAAACAAACCAAGCAAGACAACTGAGAACTCTCCATCTGGAAAAGTGATCTTTGAAGAATGAAGGATAAATTACGAGTGGAAGATGGGGGAAGGGGGTCCCTAAAAATAGACTGACTCTACAAAAAAAATACCAAAGGGAGGTTTTTAGGCTAAAATGTAAACATACTAGACAGCAAGTTGAAGCCCTAAGAAGAAACAAGAGTCCCTGCTTAAGGCCACTACTTAGATAAATACAACCCAGCATCCTCCAGCTTGAAGTTTTTCTCTCTTTTAAGCTTATGATGTACTAGACAAATGCATCGAGCACTTTATATCTATATAGATTCTATCTCTCTCTCTCTCTAATGTGCACACACATATAAAGTCATGATCTGTGACAATGATGTTGAGAGGGAGGAGACAAGCTCATGAGCAGAGCCTTCCATCTCACTGAAATTAGGTTAGTATCATTCAAACTAGATTATGATAACCCTAAGGTGTGCATTGATTTTCCAAGATAGCTACAAGAAATTAGCTTTAACATTGTAGGAAGAGGAAGAAGGACATAAGGATGGTGTGTTATGAAACTAAGTTCTGCTAGAAGAATCCTCCTCTTCCTCCTCTTTTCTTCTTCTTCTTCTTCTTCTTCTTCTTCTTCTTCTTCTTCTTCTTCTTCTTCTTCTTCTTCTTCTTCTTCTTCTTCTTCTTCTTCTTCTTCTTTTCTTCCTCCTCCTCCTCCTCCTTCCTCTGTTTCTGCTTCTGTGTCTCCTCCTCCTCTCCCTTATTATTCTGAGTAACTTTTAGTCTTTCTTATTTGTTCATGCTCTACCCACAATTCTCAGAATTCCCAATACTCTGGATCTTGGTACTTTGGGAAAAAAATTGAATCAGTTTTACAAGGCAAGTACAGACCTTGAGTTACACAAAGTCTGAAGGGGTGAAGATGTCCCTAGACTAGAGGACAGTTAAAGAGGGTTCTAGTTGCCTGGGATCCTTGTGTTAGGAAGATATATAACACAGAGAAGATATTTTTCTTATCCAGAGGAGAGATTTTTAAAAATTATTTTATTTATTTTATGTTTATAAGTGTTCTGTCTGTATACCACATGCATGCCTTGTGCCTGTGCCATCCAGAAGAGGTTGTTGAATCCCACGGGACTAGAGTTACAAACGGTTGTGTACCACTGCTACATAGGTGCTGGGAATGACATCTAAGTCCTCTGGAAGAGCAGCTAGTGCTTGTAATCATCTCTCCAGCCTGGGAGGATGTTTTAATTAGTTTGGTTTTCATTTTCAATATAATGAAATATAATAATATTCAATTATTATAATGATATACATAAGGAAAATTACCTTAGTGAGAAGGTAATTTAGCTCACAGTTCTGTGAGTCAGAGGCATGATGGTATATGCTCTGGTAAGGGACTTGTCGCTGATGAGCATATTCGAGAGGAAAGATCCCATCACCAAAAAAGGAATCCAAGAACTTTTGATCCTACATTGTACTATGAGAGTGACTGTCCCTGACCCAAAGACCACTCCCTGAGCTTCCCCTCCTAGATTCCTAGCTACCTCTCAGCATTCATCCACTGGGGACATACATTAGCCATTTCCAAACCATTCGGTGTTGAACTTGAAGATCTTAAAGGCCCTGCCTATCTTGATGGTGAGCACCAAGGCTTGAAAGCAGTTGCTCTCAAGAGGACAAGTGTTCTGAATGGAAAAGCATTGAAGACCCCTCTCTACTCATCTCAAATGCTCGTGTACTTCCTCAGAAGCTAATTTATAAAGAGATGAAAGCATCATGTGGCAGGGGGGCTTTGAGGTATAACTCAGGAGAAGAGAAGTAGTGTCTGTGACTATAGATGCCTTTTCTGTGTGCTGAGGTAAAGAATTATCTATAGAGGCAACCCTTAAAAACCTGTCCAATGTGCGAATCAGTAAGGCAGGCGTTCAAGTAAACACAGCGTGTGAACCGAGAATCGTGGCACCAGATGTACAAACTGAGGATGTGACTGCTCCAAGGTCTGACTGAAAGGAAGGTTTTTATTGTAGACATAAAAGAGTACAGTCACAGGCATCTGGAAGAATCCAGAGCAGAAAGAGAAAGTAGTAGACGGAGCATGGCCAATAGACTGGACCAGCTCATGAGAGGAGAAGGAGAGAGAGAGAGAATGAGAAAGGAAGACAAAGAAAGTTTGGGCAAAGGAGACCAAGAGTGGGAGACAAAAGAGAAATGGTAGGGTTATAAAGGAATGAGAAGCTGGGGGAGGGAAGAGCATGAGCTGAAGAAGTTTATCATAGAGGATTGGGTGAGAAGGGCTGAGAAGGGCCAGGATGTCAGAATGGACTCTATACCAGGTACTTATGATGCTGGGCGAGCCTGGACATGCTAAGGGCACCTCAGCCATTCATCCTAAGTATCTTTTGGATCTGACAGTGATATGGAAGGTTCCTTTGGCAGAGGGGAAGAGGGCACTAGGATTTGGGGGATTGGAGCCCTTGGACCTGACACAAATATTCACAGAGGGTCCTTTTTGTGACAGGCAATAGGCTCAATTAAAAGAAAAAGTGAGTCCTAGGCTGGGGAGACAGCTCAGTTGGGGACATTCTTGCCTTTTAACTGTAAGGACTTGAGCTCAGTCCTCGGAACCCAAATGCAAGCCCAGGTGTGGGAGCATGCACTTCTGTTTGTGTTTTGAGACAGGGAGCTTGCTATGTAGACCAGGTTGGCTTCCAACTCACTGAGAGCCTCCTACCTCTGTCTCCCATGTGCCAGGACTAGAGGTATGTATGATACCCTAGCTGGTGGAGTATGCACTTCTAATTTCAGTACAGGGGTGGCAGCTTAAGGCTCACCAATTAACCAGCATAACACTGGGCAAGTTTCAGACCAGTCGGGGTCCTTGGTTCTCCCTTCCTACTCCTCCCAAAACAGGTTTTATGACCTACCCTGCATGCATTATTATTAAACCACACTCCTTACATAGACTTAAAACACACACACACACACACACACACACACACACACACACACACACACACACACACACCACACGTCCTGGCTTCAGGAATCCGTTTAGTATATGTTTCCCTACCTCTAGCCATATCATCTATATATACTTCCCTATGTGAATGCATTGTTACTTAGAACAATCAATTCTTCTGAATAACATCACAGAAGGGGAGGGGTAGTCAGGGTGGGAAGCCAGATTTCTAGGTCATGGAGTTTACTATACTATTAGGCTGTCAACTTTCCAATCATGTCTGTCTCTCTCTTCTTCCTTCCCTTTCTCTTTTTTTTTTCCTGCTTTTATTTGACAGGTTGGCTTCAAACTGGCTATGCAGCTCAGAATGACCTCAGACTCTCTCTGCACCGCCAGGGAGCTGGGATGACAGGCAAGAGCTACCACAGCTCTGTCCGTGTTTCTTTCCTGGTGTCTGCAGCAGGCGGGACATGGGCCCTGGTCTGGTCTATGTGTCACCGATAGTCTTATCTCACTCAGTAGCTTGCCAAACTCCTGTGGAAGCTTAGACTAGCTTCGCCTTGTCCTATTTAATTGAAAGCAAACAAAAAAGAAAAAAAAGAAAACAATACCTCCCCCTCCCCCAGTAGACCAATAAATCTCCCCTGTCCATGTCAGTTCTGGTGGTCAACACACATTCCTCCTCATTCTGTGTTTCAGAGCACACGGCTGCAGCAACCTTAGGGGCAGGAGGAAAGAAGGGAGAAAAGGGGAGAAAGGGAGAAAGACGAGGACCCAGGACTCAAACCCCAGGCGCACGGTGAATTCAGAGCCAGTGCTACACAGTTCTGGAAGACAGATTTGCCACATGTGTGCTTTTGTCACGGGCCGTGAGGAAACAAGCCTGTTTCCCATCCCAGGCAGGGAAGAGAGAGCAGGGAAGATCCTGGCATTTCTCTGATGGTTGCATTGACTCATAGCTAATTACACATGGTCTCCGACTTATGGGGCTGTGCAATGATGATTTGACTTTAGAGTTCAAAGTGAATATCTACTTAGTAGAATTATAATTTGAATTTTTGCTCTTCTTTCAGGGTTAGGGATTCGTAGCGTGAACCTTTCTCCCAACTTGGTACAGTAGCACAGCGCTTCATTTCCCTGTCGGTTCCTGGTTACAAGGGGGGCAATGACAGCTACAGTGCATTGTGTAGCTAAGTGGGGACAGCGTTCAGCAAGGTGGATTCAATGCCTTTCCAACTCACCACGCCTTCAAGTCAGGGAGGAGATGTTACATCCTAGATGTTCACTAGGATGTAACCCGGATACGAGTTAGGGAGAAGCTTATTTGTAACAGCTTCGCCATGGGTGTCTGTTTTTACTTGGCACCTGCTCTATCATACCTTTGAAATAATTCTGTATTATTTACATCCTAAGTTTTACTAGTGTCAGGCCTGGATTGCCAATAAAGAATTAAACACGGATTAGTACTGTAAACACTGTAAGCAAAACAAAAACTCCAGCCAAGGAGGCCCTAGGCCCTAGTGGGGGAGTTCACTAATGTTTAGCTAAATTGACATGATGCCAAAATGCATTCTAAATATTTAACATAACCATAAACAAAAGCTACTCTCTTCCTAATAGGAAGGCTTCTTCTCGAAGGGAATGGAGGTGAACGCAGAGACGCACCGTTGCTCATGGCTGCTGAGGATGAGGAACCGTTGGGTGCTCTCCCCTAACAGGACACCTGTAACATTTCCTTCAAGGCTCAGGGAGCACCAAGGAAGAGGAGTCAAGAGGAAAGGAGCCAAAAGATACCGAAAAGAGATTTGAAGTGCTATAGGGCACGACACAGCCATTGCAAACATGATTCCACAGTAGCTGCTGTTGCCTACACTGGGCCTGCACAAGACTGACATAGTCAACACCCAATCATGGATCACAGAGGATGTCAGTCATTGGCCTCTGTGGTGTACTCAGAGGAGCCCATCACACTACAAAAGATCACTACAAACTTGTGGCTACACAGACACTTCCAGTTAGTATCTATGGGTCACAAAACAAAACAAAACAACATGAGCGGGAAAGGCCTTGTAGAGAAGAGGGCTAAAGATATGAGACAGGGTTGGGGGGTGGGGCAAGATGAAAAGGGTGGGAGTAAGAGTACACAGAATGTATACATGTGAAATTATCAAAGAACAAATTTAATCAATAAAACTAATTGTGGATACAAGCTCCCCACCCCCAAACAACTACAATAATAACAAAAAGAAGGATGATGGGGGCTATTCACATACAGTCTAACCTCTGGAACCTGTATTATTGGACAAATGGTCTCTGCACATGTGATCGGGTGAAGAGGTGATCATTCCTTGATGGGCCCCAAATATCATCAGATAAAGTATCATGACAGACTGGGGATGAAGTGCATCCGTGGAACAATTGCCTTATGTGAACAGGCCCTGTGTTCTGTCCTTCACATGCGTACACTTGAGCACAAACACACACACACACACACACACACACACACACACACACACACAGACACACACACACACACACAGGCACACACAGAGACACACACACACATACACACACACACAGACACACACACACACACACACACACACACACACACACACACACACAGACACACAGACACACACACACACACACACACACATACACACAGACACAGACACACAGACACACACAGACACACACACACAGACACAGGCACACATACACACAGACACACACACACACACACACAGACACACACAGACACACACACACACAGACACACACACACATACACAGACACACACAGACACACACAGGCACACACCCACACAGACACAGACATACATACACACACACAGTACACACACACACAGACACACACACACACAGGCACATACACACAGACACACACAGGTTTTACACACACACACAGACACAGACATACATACACACACACAGACACAGACACACACACACACACACAGACACACACACAGACACACACACACACACACACACACACACACACACACACACACACACACACACAGACCTACACACACACACACACACACTCTCTCTCTCTCTCTCTCTCTCTCTCTCTTTATAAATGAGAAGCAAAGGAAGGTGACACAGAGAGAACTGGGAGGCATGAGAGGAAGCAGGCAGATGTTGGCATGAAGAGGCCACAACAAGCACAGGTACGTGACAGAGAGAGAGAGAGAGGGAGAGAGAGACAGACAGACAGACAGAGACAGACAGAGACAGACAGAGACAGAGAGACAGAGACAGAGACAGAGTCAGGGAGAGACAGAGAGAGACAGAGAGACAGAGACAGAGAGACAGAGAGACAGAGACAGGGAGAGACAGAGAGAGACAGAGAGACAGAGACAGAGAGACAGAGAGACAGAGACAGGGAGAGACAGAGACAGAGACAGAGAACTGTTTCTGCCAGAGACCCTGGAGAGACGATCGATACCTGGCTTTTGGCAGAGTTGGCATTGAACTTCTGGCCTCAGAACTGTGCCAATGTGAGTTTCTGCTGTTTGGCCGAGCTACTTGCCGAAGCAGCCACTAAAATAGAATGATTAAAAAGAAATATTCTGTGCTCTAGCATTTAAGCTGTCTGGAAAAGTCAAAGGATCCCTGCTCAGATAAAGCGGTTTTAAATTATAAAATAAAACACAGAGAATTATGTAGCATGCCAAATATATTAAAATGCAGTTACCAGAACATAAGAACACAGAGAAGCACGGCTCTGAGCACATTAGCCGGAACGATGCATTTCAAATACAGGCAAGTTAGAGATTATTTTATTTTTGAAAGACATAAGGGTGTTTAATGACTGGCTGCCCCGTGGCTCTGCATGAATCAACACACTGACAGTGGGGAGGCTTCAGAAGAAAGGGCGGGGACAGAGTGTCATCCACTGCAGGGTCTCAGCCTCACCGAGATCTGGAAAGAGTCGCGAGGATAAGACATCCCAAGATTTTTACAGTGACTCCAGCCCAGTTGTGAAGTTTTGTGACTCTGGTTACTGACTCACTGGGACTTCTTCGGTTTATTGCCTATCTGGTAATAGGAGAAGACTAGGTTACGGACTTCAGGCAAAGGACAGGAGGATTGCCTGCTTGCCAGGGGACTGAGAGTATGGACCAGGTGTGGAGGGCTGGAGAGTGAGGGCATCAGTGAAGAGCGCTGCCCGGACAGATGTGTGCTCTCCTGTGCAGCCACTCTGTAAGGCAGCAAGCAGTAAGGCAGGCACGGCAAATTGGACAGAGTGTCAGCTTGACTATGAAATATGACGGATTAACAGGGTAGGACGGCGGTGTGACCTGCTCTCAGACACTTCATTTAGAAGCTATCATATTGCTGGATGCTTCCTATAATTTGTGATGATGCTGATTGTGATAAATCGTGAGTTTCTGGCAAACTCCGCCAGCCCGCTCCAGTGGCTGAACAGAGAAAATGTGTAATTCTCTGGGAACATTCATGCCACGAACGAGAGCTAGGGTCTGGCAGTAACCACAGAGCGCTCAGTCAGTGAACAAAGTAATTAAATCAAGCTAATTAAATCACAATAAAAATAATTTTAATTTAATTAATTTCTCTGCACTGATGGAACATTATGTGGAAACCAAGAGCCTTCTGAACACTAATAGAATTTAGGAGCTGGGACACCAAAGTTGTGGTCACTGGTGTGGTACATGGGTTAATGTCGAAGGAATGGAATTAAATACACTTAACGAGCTGCTGATATGTTGACTGAACCACAAATGGGAAATGATTTTGGAAGCAAGGTCTTCTCTTTTCCCAGGTCTTACGGTACTAACAGAGCCAGTAAATTTTGTCAAATTTGTTAAAAGTTGTGAATAATTAGAAATTCAGAGTAGACGGGCATTCGTATGTCAGTATGTGTACACTGTGCTAGGGACACTCATCTATGCCACTGGCAGCCCTGTCTTCAGCCCCTGGACCTTAATGCATTAATATGGGGATCCTGTGCGGTCCCCAGAGCAAGGTTAACCAACTGCTGATGTGTTTTTAATAGCATCTTGGACGAGTTCAGCGAGCCATACAAAAGGACTTCTTGCCTGAAACGTGCATTCACCAAAAGCAAGTTACTAGTACTCCTAGAAGCCGTGCACCATAGCTCCTCCCATCCCCCCCGACCCTTTGCTCTCAGAGCAGAGCTGAAAGTGGACAGGCTGGAACTCAAATAATTATTAAATTAAACCATTGAGCTCTCCTAAGGAATTCCTCCCCTTGGGACTTGAACATTAGATGAATGCTCTTCCTCTGGCATTTAGACATTGTTCAGCTCCCAAGGAGGGGGATGTGCCACCAGATGACCCCTCAAGGTCGTGGCCCAGTGACTAATTTTGTCATATAGGCAACACTGGCATTCTAAGAGTGATTTAGCAGCCACATGCATAATTACCGACTGTGATTTTAGAGGCGTTCTGTGCTTTGGGTCTCAATGTTATTTATCATGCATGTTGTTTTAATTAATATGTCACGTGTGTGCCAACATTTGAGGCAGACTTCGCTCTGACTCATCCGGGCAGAGCATTGTTTGCACAGTGGTATTGTTTTCCGGGGTGCAGCTGGTTTCCCTCCTCCATAGTGGGGTCCCGGAAGTCACCCCTTCCACAGCTAACCTTGGTACAGTGGACTAGCACTGTCTTAGACCACGTGACAATGAGGGATTGTTCCACCATCAGAAGGATGTGGAGATGCCCACAGAAGTGCGGTTTGGAAGCAGAATTAAGCAGGAAGAAGGTTCATGTGATTCGGTGCTCAAGGCAGGCAACCCCTGAAGACCCAATGCTCAAGGGTCCCAGCTCATCTCAGAGCACAAGGGACCCAGAGGTCCTGCGACCTCTCCTGGTCTTCCTGGGAGGGATGCTCATTCTTTCCCAGAGGGTTAAAAGAGACATTTTCAGAAGAGTTTTGTCTTTCTGGAAAGAAGATTTCTAGCTGAAGCATGGCCCAGAACAGTCCAGTTGGCTGCGGTTCCAGCCTAGGGAGTGCCACAGCCTCCTCTCAGCATTTCCGGATTTCCTCCCACACTTCCGCCGGAAGCACGTGACTTGATTCGATTAACTCCTCTCAGGGACGCTATGACGTGGGCGCTGGTTTCTTCCTTCTTAGAGTTGATTAAATGGCAGTGTACAGGAGTTGCAGGACTTAGTCCCAGTCATACTGGGGCAGTGGCAGGGCTGCGCCTGGAGTCCAGGCCCCTCCCTTTCAAAGTCCTTGTCCTGCTCTATCATATAGCTTCATCTGTAACCGCTTTGCTCGTGGCCTCCCCAGCACAAATGTCCACCAGTAAACATTGGCTCATAGGCATCCTTGCCAAAACACCCCTTTCCGAATGGAATTATTATACTCAAAAGGAACATTTTTGGGCCAATTAGGAATATTAGAACTATTTTTTCCTTCCCTTACAAGGCCAATTAGATTATATATGTGACATCAGTATTGGTCCAAAGACCCTTGCCATGGGCGAAATGTCTTTATAAGGATTGCCCTGGAGTGCCAAAGATGACTTGAACACTGGATTTGAATGAGCTTTGAGTCTCTGGTCCCTGTGCATACTCTGTGTCCGCAGACTCAGCAGGTGTTGTAGGGGTACCCAGGACTAGTCACAGGCAGTAGATGCCTCTACATACCACCACCCTGGTGCCTCACCTCTCTCACCATTGGTCCCCTTTTTTAAAATCTTTCTTTCTCTTTTGTCCAAATTGACTTTGTCCCTCTCATCCCCATCCCTGGGTCCCCCGTCCCCCCTACTTCCCTTGCCATCGTGACTGTGCAGTTGGCTTCGCACTACGATTGTTTGGGCAGCCTTCGCCTGCTCTGTCATTCTCTGCTGACAATGAAGAATAGCAGAAACATCACAAAGGAGAGAAAAAAATTACTTATCGGTTCCGAAATGGCTTGTCGAATTAATAAAACCATGCTTTGGGGCACTTAGATTGTACCTGTGTAATTGTAGGTTACACGTAGTCGTAGTAGCTCACACAGGGATATCATTTGGCGCTATTTTACTTTCAGGTTTTTGTTAATCTAGTGGGTTTGGTGGAATTAGAGGGCTGCTGTGAGAGGGAGAAAAAAAGGCGAGCAGCCTGCTGGTGTGAGCTCAGCCTTGTCAAGCTAGCGGGTAGCTGCACGGTCAGCCTTTATGCGGCTCACAATAAGGGCAATCACCAGGGCCTGCAGAAAGAGTATTGAACTGCAGACACAGGACATTTTTGTTGAAAGTAGTCCTTTTGATTTCGTCTTTCCTGACTAATGTAATAAAAACAGGCATTATGGGATGCATTCATCTCAGTTTGATAGGGGTCATTTTGAATACCCAGCAATGTGTGCAGTCATAAAGGTTACCCGACTGCTGTAAGTCACTTGGAAGATGATCCAGAGGGTTGAGAAACCTTACACCAGAGAAGGATGAACGCTGTCGGGGGAGAGCAGGCTACCGTGAGCCCAGAATTGTCACACTGTTCCCATTTAGCAACACGCCACTTGCGAAACATTCAAAGTTTGAGCCACAGGTCTGATTTCTCTCATTAGCACAACCTTGATTGTTTATCTCCAAGTAAGAAGAAAGGAAAAACAATGTGAACTTGAACTTGTTTTTGCTGATTGGATGGCTGTTTCTATGGAGACAGAAACAGAGGCAGGAACCAGCCTAGCGCAGCCAGGGTCAGGGGCCTGGTTCATGTCAGACTCCCTACGTCCATGAATTCCATCCGTCCTTTGGCTCCGCGAGTTTATGACCTCAGTGGGGACCATTTGCAGAGAAAAGCACTTCACACAACTTGAGAAGCTAGGAGTTTTCCTTCAAACAAAAAGCGCACAGAAGTTAAGCTGCCGCGGGTCTTTGAGAGGATCCACGCTTACTGGACTTGATTTCTTTATGACTTGAAGTCTTTTTGAGTTTGTCGCAGCATGGAAAACAGTAACCTCATCGGCGGTTCTGTGACTGCAAAGGGCACCATTTCCCATGAACTTGCTGAAGAGCTACAGAGGGAGCTGCTTATGCTCCATCAGCTGTGCCCTCTCGTGAGTTGGGTGGTAGGTAGTTGAGTTCCTGGGTTCCTGCTGTTGCAATGGGAGGAGGTGCATAGTCATAGAAGATTCAATCTGGAACTTGTAAATAGGACAGAAAATAGGCTTCATCACCCCGAATGAAAGGCATGGCCTGGTATGCTCTCCAGACTCAGAAGTCCTATAGCTCGTCACTGTGGTAGTTGCTGTGGAGTTCGCAGTGTTTTGTGGCACATGTTCACTTACGTGTGCAACCAGTAAGCTGTCGCTAAGAAACCCTTGTGCCAAGATTCAGGCACCAGATTCTAGTTCCCAGATTAAGGACATGATCTCTGCCCATAGGCAACGCACTATTCAGCGGAGACTCTAAATCACACAGATGGTTCCAGTTAGCAGGTAGGGAGTAGGATACAGAGACAGTGGGAGCGAGGAGGGAAACCACCTGTGTGTGTTGCATGAATGGGTGCCTGCGCTCACAGGGGTGCATGCCCCATGCTCATGGGTATTTGGAAGGCCTGAAGAGCAGAATTTCCGATAAAGATATCCAAAAACAAGTCTTGAAGCATATTTAGGAGTTAGGCAATGAGAAGGAACAGGCAGTATTTTAGATAAGAGGAACATCAAGAGCTAGTAGGCATCTAAGAACTCCCACTTTCTCTGTGATTTTTGGACTAGAGAATTGTGTAGGCTGGAGACACTGCAGTGCTCTTGTGTTTCATCTCAAGGAGTTCATTTGTTGAAGGAAGAAAGAAGGAGGAGACAGACCCTTGGCAGGGGACCATTGAAGAACAGGGGAAGAGGGGAGATCTGTTCTCTGTGTGCCCAGTGGTTTTCAAAAGCACAATTTATCAACCTTGGAATCTCAGTTGAGAGAGAGAGAGAGAGAGAAAGAGAGAGAGAGAGAGAGAGAGAGAGAGAGAGAGAGAGAGAGAGAGACTGACTTATCAGATACTTATCGCAGCCTGGTATGTTCTTCATATACAGTGACATGGGCATTATTTTCACAAACATGTGGAGGAAAGAGGCTACAATTAAAGTGTCACGAAGGGAAAAATTAGGGCCTATCATGGGTTGAGGAGAAAGTCAAGGCCAACTAGGTGTAATGGCACATGCCTTTAATCCTAGCACTCGGAAGACAGAAGATGGAGCTCTGTGAGTTTGAGGTCAGCATGGTCTACATAGTGGCCTCCAGGAGAGCCAGGGCTATATAGTGAGTCCTTTGAGAGAGAGAGAGAGAGAGAGAGAGAGAGAGAGAGAGAGAGAGAGAGAGAGAGAGAGAGGCAGACAGACAGAGGCAGAGGGAGAATACCAAGGTCTGACATGCCTAAGGATTTGTGGTCAGTACCTGCAAGGTCGGAGAGTGTGGCGTGTGTGGAATGAGAGAGAGGAAAGTCAAAAGCAGCATCCAGGTATCCAAATGGGTACATGCAGTCTCTTCCCTGAGATGGTCATAGGAATTTTCATGAGGCAAAATACCACCGAGTACAATCTGTCTCAAGCCATCCTCCCAGAGTTCCATAAACTGTCATTGTCCAGTGAAGAGTAATTTTGCTTACTCATGGTTCTGTTTTGAGGTCAAGGTGGTGGAAGAACCTGGTGGGAGCTTTCTCGGCCCATTACCGTGTGGTAGCAATTGTCCCATGGACAAGAGAGAGATACAGTCTAGGCCTTTGATAAAACAGGATCAATTTTCATGACATAACCCCCACCCCCACCCAGGGCTCCACCTCCCAATCCTGTCACATGGGCGATGAGGTTTCTAACACATTAAACCACAACAAACACCCAAACTTAAATAATCTTTAATCTGCTGAGTTTGGTTTTGCAAAGGGGAACAAATGAGGACCTTGAAGAGCCATTTGGGGGGGGATGCTAATTGGGGGACATTTCAGTGAGAATGAAGGTCACAGTGCTGTGGACTGCTCTTCTACCCAAGCACGGCATAGAAGGAACAAGGAGGGAGGGTCATTAGACACTCACCTGAGAATCCAGCCACTCCTTCCTATGACCTCCTGCAATCGGTGTATAATTAGAGCCTGCCTCACACGGTCTTCAGAGGAGCCGGATGCTGCGAGGTTACTTGAGGGGGATGTTCTTGTTGGGTACAGCCATTCAAGATAGGGGGAAACTTTTCAATGATACAGCTGCTATGGGACCAGGCTCCCGTAAGTCTTCACGATTCGCTGTCGGCAAGCTCAGCAAACGTATGCGTTTACCAAATTGGATTTTGGTGGAATCATTGCTTCGGCTTTGACTCTCTCTGGAACTAGCACTTGCTTGTCTGCATCTTCTGAAGGAAAAGCCCATGCCAGCTGAAGCAACTCAGAAGCCCCTCCCCTGCACCAAATGACTGACTGGATCTACCTAGCCTGTCCTCCGATGGGTGGGTTCATTCCTCCATTAGCTAACAGCTACCTTCTCCCGCCCAAGTTCTGCTTTCGCCTGGACATGGGACCTATGACACCAATAACCTTTGCTCTTCTCTGTTCGCCAGACCCGGTGCCGCTGGATGTAAACTGCTGGAAAAAAACTCTCAAGAGTTATGAATCCTGCCTCTCTGTGTTTCTGCCAAAGCCATAAAATTTATTCCCAATACTAATACTGCAATTTAAATTTATTATCTTTGTGCTTTACAGTATCCATAGCAGTAAAATCTGTTCCCAAGAGGATAATTCCAATCGCCAACTACTTAAGGAATTATTTTTGTTTATGTTTTAAAGCCACAGCAATAAAATTTAACACCAACAATAATGGTACAACTTTGTGTGCCTTTAAAATTCGCCATAAATGACAATTGTGAGAAGAATGTCTGTAAACGTTTAGATGTTTCTCTAGGAGAAAGTTTTGAGTATGCTGTCACGTAGTAAGACTCAGCATTTTTTTTTAAACAGAGCATTGAGAAGCACAGCTCTTTTTAATTGGTTAACAGGCCTCACCCATCTCCTCTTCTACACATATCTGAAGAAGACCATTCCTCTGCCCTTGAGCCTGCTTTAGTTAGGGTTCTTATCGCTGTCATGAGACACCAGGAGCAACAGCAACTTGGGGGAAAATGATTTATTTGGATTCCACCTGCACATCATAATTCATCACTGAAGGGAATCAGGACAGGAACTCAAACAGGACTGGAACCTGGTCAAACAGGAGGCAGGAGCTGATGCAGAGGCCATGGAGGGGTGCTGCTTACTGGATTGCTCATCCTGGCTTGCTCAGCCTGCTTCCTTATTTATTTTTTAGATAGAACCTAGGCCCACCAGCCCAGAAATAGCCCCACCCACAATGGGCTGGGCTTTCCTTGTCAGTCACTAATTAAGAAAATGTCCTATAGAAAAGATGGGTCCTATGGAAGCATTTCCTTTAATTGAGGTTCCCTTCTTTCAGATAACTCTAGCTTGTGTCACGTTGACATAAGACTAGCCAGCACTCTGCCCCTTGGTCTATTCCCCAGTCCTGAAGTCCAGGGGCCACTAATCTCCAGTCTGTGTGACTAACCATAACCTTCCCATTGCCTACTGTCATTTATGTGTGACTCTCCACAGAGCAGTACTTCTTCAAATGCAAATTATGACAGCTTCCAGGAGAGACAGAGAGAGAGAGAGAGACAGAGAGAGACAGAGAGAGACAGAGAGAGAGACAGAGACAGAGAGACAGAGATACTGAGACATGCACAGAGAAAGACAGCAACAGAGAGAGATGGAGAAATAGAAAAAGACACACAGAGAGGACAGAACATTGCAGAGAAGCAACCAGATTCATCAGAACTTAGACAAATAGACTGTTTTCTCTAACAAAACAATAGCAGAAAAGATCCTGAGCAGAAAGAGAGCTGAGTCTGAATGGGATGGAAAAGGACCAATAGGGGAACCAAGTAACCCTTGTGGGCCGTGCATGGCCCTGAACCTACAACATCAACTGTATAAAGGCATGCTTGAAAAATGGAGGCAGTGTGAGTGTGGCCTGGCCATTAGATGGTATTAAAAACCACTGTTAACTTTGTAAGCATGTGGCTATGTAATTACCAGGACGCCTCCATTTATCAATGAGCCCTTTGGTATCAGCAGAGAACATAACCTAATGTCTTGCATGTGTATGAAAACACCTAGCCTCCGTTGTGCCTGAAGTGGATGGGTGGTAGTAAAGGAGGACAGCCAAGGCTGTCAAAATGTTGGTACTTGTAGAAGGATGTTTGGTGTGGGCATGGAGTGGATCCCTGGGGATTCATTATATATTTTGTCTACTTCTGTGACTCTTGGAAAATGGAATAATTTAAAGTAAAACATTGGGAGGAATAGGTCAGATGAAGCATTTGTTCATTTTAACAGTAAGTGATCTATTCAACGAAGACTTATTTTCATCCTTTCCATAGTCTACTCCTAGGAATGGATTTAAAAAACCCTGAAACCGAACAGAACAGAACCGAGTACTAAATAGAGTAAGATGCAGCATCTGCCCCTTCAGGCTTGCCATCTGGTGGGTGAGGGGATCTAATATACATCAAGAACAGGATTATGACTGTAAGATTAAGGATATCACAATATGCAGAACGGTCAAGTGCGAGCACAAAAAATTTAAGATACAGATCACCGTGTAGTGTGCAACTCCTTGAATATGCAAGGAGAAAAACTAGAATTCCCTGCTGCTCTGGTTTGCTTCCTGCTGGTGTGATAACCACCACGGCTAAAAGAATCTCAGGGAAGAATGAGGTTATTCAATCGTACAACTCCCAGGTCATACTCCATCACTGAAGGAAGTTGGAGAGAAATTCAAGGCGGGAACCTGGAAACGGAAACTGAAGACCTCTGGAGGAACACTACTGACCTGCTTGCTTTTGGCTTCTGCTCATCTATTTTACACAGCCCAGGCCTACGGGGAACTACCCACAGTGGGCACGGCCCTCCTATATCAATCGGTAATTAAGACCATGCTCCACAGACACCCCACAAGCCAGTCAGGTGAAGGCCATTTCTCAGTTGAAGTTCCCCCTTCTCAAGTGTGTCAAAGGTCATAACTGAAGCTAACTACGACACTGGCCGTTTTGCATTCAGCACAAAGATGATAATAAATCTTAAGGAACTGTTGCGATCTAGGAAAGAGGAAAACTAACCCAAGAGGGGCTTCTTAAAACTTAACACTTCACGAACAACATGTAAGCACATTCCGTACTCAGCAGGGATGGAAGGCATTAATATAGGGTCTCATGTCCCCTAGGCTGGCTTCAGCTTGCAATGTAGTTGAGGAGGACCTTGGATTCCTAATCTTCCTGTCTCTTCCTCCAAAGTGTTAGGATTACACACATGTCTCGAAATGTAAAATTCAAATATGTATTTTAGTAGAGGTATAGCTCAGTGGCAGAGCCCTTTTTCCACATGAGGCCACTCTTGGATTTAATGTCCAACATTAGACACAGACATGCATGCATACATAGTCACACATACACACCCACACACACACTAATAAACACACACACATACACACACATAAGACACACTAATAAACACACACATACACACACACTCTAATAAACACACACATACACACACATAAGACACACTAATAAACACACACACCACACACACCACACACACACACATACACACACACATACACACACACTAATAAACACACCCCCACACACACACTAATAAACACACACACATACACACACACTCTAATAAACACACACACATACACACACATAAGACACACTAATAAACACACATACCACACACATACTAATAAATACACACACATATACATACATACATACACACACACTAATAAACACACACACACATACACTCATGAAGGAGGACATTCTTAGTTTCTTCTAGAAGGAGTACTCAGTTACTGTTATCTGTGGCACATAATTTGAAGACCTTTTGTGGCCTTCCTGTTTCCTCTCCTCTTGGCTGCTGAGCTCTGCCACACTGTGTTCTGCTGACTCCCAGATCTGCCCTGTTCCTTGCCACAGGGCCAAAGGTGGCCATTTTAACTCCTCAGGCAGCCTGCCCAGGTGCTTGGCCATTCTGGTTCTCAGAGTCTTTCCTAACCCTCTTGACTTCTATGAGCAGCCGCAGCTCCCTGCTTTAGGCCCTGTGGTGCATGCTTCCAGAGAACCCCCTAGCTCCCTCTTGGCAGGGTAATATGTCTAATCTGAAAATGATCCTCCAACTTTCCCCCCTTTTTTGGTGTGTCTGAGGGAGTCCCACTGACTCATTCTTCCCCTAAACCCACCACCTCTTTCTGGGCTTCTTAGCTGCATTCAGTAGAGGGCTGACCTGAACACGCATCCATTTGCTTGCGAATGCTAGAGAGGAGAGCACAGAAAGAGGCAACAGTAAGACAGTAAGCGTGCTGGGGTGGCCAGTAAGAAAGGGTGTCAGCCAGTGGGCAAGCTCTGAGTAAAGAAGCACGCTTCCCAGTCGCAAACTGACGAAGGCAAGACTTTATATGGGAGAGAGGGTGGCTGTGGGGGAAAAATGAAGAGGAGAAAAGAGAAAACGTTCAAAGTTTTATCCAAAAAGAGGGAACTGGCTTGTATGGCCGCCCTAAGAGAGATATCTTTGGATCTCCACCACCTCTCTCAGAAACTTCCATGTTTTCTGGGGGATTTTAACCACCTGGAGATTCATAGAAACTGAGGAGAAAAGACTCACGTAGCATGAGAGAGCTGGAGCGGGGAGAACAGGAAGTAAATTACCAAGATGTCTTAAATTGCCTTTCTATTGTGATAAAGCCGTGACCAGATAAGAAAGCGGGCTTTGCAGGCTATGGTGAGCAGGCCAGTAAGCAGCGCTTCTCCATGGCCTCTGCGCTAGCCCCTGCCTTGAGTTCCTGCCCGGACTTCACTGGATGATGAACTACAAGCTGTAAGATGAAATGAACCGAAAAACATGATGGCCATGCCTGAGGTACAAGCAGGGGGCCCCACTGCAGAGGGCAGGGTGGTATACAGTAGCCTGGAGCTCCGGCAGGTGCTTCTCCCAGACATACTGCCTGGGAACAACAACAGGACGTCTGAGACCAAGACTGGTTCGTTCTCCGCATTAAGTTTCCTCGGAAGATTTCCAGGGTCGGCGCTGCTGCAGGAGGCCACGCAGATGCCTGTGATCTGTGGCGCTGCCGGAGGGCATGTTGGTGCCCACATTCTGTGTTGCTGCTGGAAACCATGTGGAAGTCCATGATCCATGCCGCTGCCAGCTGCTAGGAGCAATGAAGCTTCTTTTGCAGGGGTGTTGATTACTACAGACTCACAACTGAGAATGGGAGACGCCCGAACGTTTCAGAGACAACCTTCCCCCCTCCCGCTCCCCAAAAGAATCAGTGCAGACAAGAAACTACGAAGGGTCAGTCTGTGTGTACTGGGCGCTTTGCTTTTCGTACTGGGCGCTATCGGTGGGGATCTTTGGCCTGGAGCTGCAGGTCCCCATGGGAAGCTGGGGCGAGGGTGGGGGTGGGGGTGGGGGTGGGGGTGGGGTGGGGGTGGGGGTGGGGGGGGGGTCTTCCTCACCTCCTGCCCCTGAGTCGGTGGCAGGCAGCGGGATGTTACTGCTACAGCGGTAGGCTGGAATACCCAGGAGGTTGGGCCAGGTCAAGGTCCAGAGATTTAAACTTGGGGAGAGAATAGTCTTCCTTGGGTTGTTACAGCTTGATAAGACAGCCATTCTCACTGGATCTTTGGTGAAATAACCCATGCACTTTGTTTCCTGTGGACAGGACCTTATAAACATTTGGGGGTGAGCGGTTGGGATCTAGAGGCAGATGCTTTCCATTGGCTTGATCTAAAATGTTCCGGATACCTCATTTGCATGTGAAAGGACTTCTGGTGTAGTCCCTACTAGACTGATTGACACAGTCCTGTCAATGGCATGTCACATCTACATGTTCCGGGACAGAACCTGGTCAGAGTAGATTTAAATGCCTACCGTTCTCAACTATGAGAATTGCCTGAATCTGCTCGACTTTACCAGGTTTTCTGACTGGTGGCATGATCCACTGCCCCACGCTGAAGAGAGTCCTTAAAACTGTGATAAAGATGATGAAGGCTGGCTTTTCACAACTGATGGCTTCTGGCGGGGGTGAGTGAGGTGGGTGGGGAAGGACTCAGTTGTCCTTAAAGCTGGCCATTGGTAGTTTGACCATGCTCCAAAGAGTATAAGGAAAACACAAATGGACTTGGTGTTCTGTTTTTGTTTGTTTGTTTGATTTTTGGGAGGGAGGGGCACAAAGGTGGAAGGGTGGACCTGGGAGGAACCAGGGGGGCGGGACTAAAAAAATAAATAAAAAGTTGAAATAAAACACCCTCCTCCCCGCAAAAAAAAAAAAAAAAAAAAAAAAAAAAAAAAAAAAAAAAAAAAAAACCTAAGAAAACATCATGACCAAAAACAACTTGGGGAAGAAAGGATTTATTTCTTCATACAACTTTCAGGTCACACAGAGGGAAGTCAGGAACCTGAAGGCAGGAACTGAAGCAGAGGCCATGGAGAAATACTGCTGATTGGTTTGCTCCTCTTAGCTGACTGAGCCTGCTTTCTTATACATCTCAGGACCACCTACCCAGGGGTGACATCGCCCGTGGTGGGCTAGACTCATCTACATCAATTACTAATCAAGAAATAGATCAATCTGATGCAGATATTTTGCCAATTCAATTTGCCCTAATGGCTCTAACGAGTGTTAAGCTCATACAAAAAATAAGACAAAACAAACAAAACCCCAAACCATTCATCACATAAGAGCTTCAGAAAGGCAGCCTTCCTGAGGGCCAATCACATGGAGGAGCTATGAAAGGTTCTGGAAGGATATTGAAACCTACGGGATATCTCTGGCTTGCCTGGATGGCCCACAAGCTATTTGCTTCACTAGATCTCATAAAACACCCCTCCCTTTCCGACGTTATATAAGAATTAAACATTTGGTGGGGCAAGGGGCAGGCACACAGGCACTCCAGTGGTATACCCTCCTTCTCAATCATGTGACTTCTCCATCATGTGACTTCTTTTGAGTAACCCATGCTCCTATAGGCAACTCCAAAAAACTTGCTGGTTCACCGAGCTATGCTTGACAGAGTCCTTCCGTTGGATTATTGGTGCCTTCTCTTTCTGGAGTGAACAGACAATTCCTTTGGTCTCCCTGGGAGCAGTCTCATATCGACATCTCGGATCATCCTCAGATCAACTGTCTCAGGATTGCAATGTTTGTGTCAAGTAACCCTCATTCCACTTAATGATGAGTTCGCATTGCCAAAGTGGTGATGAAGACAGTTTCAGTGTTCAAGGAGAAATGAAAAAGTACTTCGTAGCATGAAAAGGTAAGTAAGGAAAGAGAAAAAAATGTATGCACTTGCATCGTAAGGATCTGTGTGAAGAACACGTCTATCTGAGGAACTGCGCTAGGTGGGGGATGCCATCACACTCGAAACTACAAAAGCCATGGCCACAGTGTGCCAGTGCCTGGGTAACATGGAAAGGACTGCGAGTTTATGCATCCACACAACAATAAAAACAAAGCGTCTCTGGGATTTGGTTCTGTCTGAAGTACCAGGCACTGACTGTGGCGTTCGGAACACAGTTCTGTGGATGAAGCAAACCTCGCATCGTCAGTTTAGAAAGACCTTGTAGTTTCTAGCAAGGAGTCTGCTCTAGCCTACTTCACTTCAGAATGGTTTCAGGCAGTCGGAAGCTCAGGGGCTGGGCGTTAGCTGGGGCTGGAGCTCTACTCTGTCTCTGGTTGACAGGTACCAGTTGCTTCGCTACTGTGCCTTGCACTTCTCATCTGTAACATGGAATGACAGTAGCCCAGGACCCACAGGATGTGATGAAGATTATCTGGTTTATTACATATAAATCCCCTAGGGAGCCCCTATGTGGCCCGACATACACCTCGTAGATGGTCCCTTTGACTGACCCACGGTTCTCTGCCTGGGCCAGCTTTCATATGATACTCATGGTGCAGCTAACCCAGGCTACACTGACCAACCACTGCCAGGTTTAAGAGGTCAGTGGATAATCAGAGTCCTTTCTGCCCAGTGTGCCTCCTGTTCTCAGTAGGTGGGAAATGCCATTTTCACCCCATCTGTGACCTCTTTTCTTTGGGATCCTGAACAAGTTACTCTCCACACCGAAGTCTTTGTGTCTTCATTGATGGCCCCTAGATTTTCCATTTCGCATAGATGTGAAATCCGTATGCATTCGGTAGAAAATAGACTCTGAAAATTGAATTTGGCTCCTTTTCAGAGGTGGAGGACTCTCTCAAAATGTAAATCAACCCGGGGATCATTTGGAGAACACCCGGTGGTCTACAGTGCACAGTGTTGTTAAGCAGGGACACTTGGCAGTTGTACATGGATGAAATACATTTTCGACTTACTTTATTTCCAGTTAATAAAGGATGATTGGGGTGCAGCCCTGTTGGAATCAAAGAGCACCGGCATGTAGGCCATTGGGGAGATATAGTTGTTTGCTCAGCCGTATAAGTAAGTGCTACAGTCCATGTGGCGTAGACAGAACGCTGTGTTTCTTCCCAGTTCCGAAAGCTGGAAATCCGAGACCAAGGTGTGGACAGGCTGGCTTGTCTTCTCCTCCCTTGAGGATGACCATTGTCTCAGGGTTTCTATCGCTGTGAAGAGACATCATGACCAAGGCAACTCTTATGAAGCCAAACATTTAACTGGGGGCTTACAGCTGCAGAGCTTCACCCAATCCATTTTCATCATGGCTGGAAGCATGGCAGCGTCCAAGCAAACATGGTGCTGGAGGACCCGAGACCTCTATATCTTGATCTGCAGGCGGCATAAGAGGACTGTCTCCCTGCAGGTAGGGGCAGGGGACAGGAATTCCATATTGGGCGGCGCTTGAGAAGAGAGACACTTCAGTGTATCTACATGACACCCTTCCTACAGCGACACACTTCCTCCAACAGTACCACACCTACTCCAACAAGGCCGTACCTCAAAATAGTGCCCCTTTCCATCAGCCAAACATTCAAACACATGAGCCTATAGGGGCCAAACCTAGTCAAACCGCCACCACCATCTAACCCCTTTGTCTTTTGATGGTCTTTCTCTGTACTCACCTGTGTCCAAGTCTCGTGGTTTTATAAAGGAAGCAGCTATGATGGGTTGGTGCCCATTCACAGGACTTCACTCTAATGATCACTTTAATGACCCCGTCTCCATGTACAGTTACATTCTGAGGAGCTAGGGTTTATTTTTTTGTTGTTGTTGTTTTGTTTTTGGAGGGAGAGAGAAGGAGGACACAAGCTAAGCATAATAGAATGCTAAATGGGAAGGTATAGATTGAAATAGCTTAAAGCAGGTACTTCAGAAGTGATAGTAAACTCTCTTGATGCGTGTTCAACACTGTATGTTGTTAAATAACCAGTGGTTCATGCTTAGTCAAGGGAATTGCTTGGATTGGTGATCAGGTCTTATTTTCTTCCACTTTGCACTGCCTTTTTTTTTTTTTTTTTTTTTTTGTTAGTTCCTTTCCCCCGGATGTGCTATCTTCTACTGCCTGCGGTGACTCAAGAGCTAAGAACTTTTTAAAAAATACTCCTTTAATGTGCACGAAAGTTCTGCCTACACGTATGTGTGCCACCCACATACCTGGTTGCCTACAGAAGCCAGAAGAGGACAGTGGATCCCTTAGGACTGAAGTTACAGATGGCTATATGCCTCCATGTGGGTGCCGGGGCTCAACCCTGGGTCCTCTGGAAGAGCACCTAGTAACTGGTAAGCCATCTCCCCAGACCTAGCTAAAACTTCATAAGGAACAAGTTCTTGCTGTGAAAAGCATAATGGGAAATGGATTTAGTTAAGTCTCCTAAGGGCGTACATTCTTAGGGGTCAAGGGTATCATGTTTGTTGCTCACAATTTGCTTTGCTGGTTACGGGTCACAATCTGTACTCTGTGAGGGGAAGGAGAGCTGAGAGACTTGTGAAAGCTTTAGCAAGTAGACTTCCTCTGATTAGTATTTCTCCAACTGAAACGCAAGCAAGGCAACGGACTCAGCAGTGGCACCATGAGAAGAGGTGACAGAGAGCCATTTGGAACCAGGCGAGTGAAGTAGAAGGCCTCTCTGAGGAGGGCGTCTTTTTGAGGCAGGAGGGCCTCTATGCTCTTGTCTCTCTTCTCCATCCCAGGTCCCTCTGTAATACACATCTCTCCGCCACTTGCAGATTCCTTTGCGTGATGCTCTGATTGCTTTCTGTCACTCACAATGTCCCCGTCGCTGAGGTTAATGACTGTGAGCAAGGACTCATGGGTTGACACCTTCCTTCTTTAGGGACAAAGCTGGCAGAGGCGTTCAAGGCCCGCGTGGCTGCTTGCAACCTCCCACTCTCCGGGGACCCCGAGTTCTGACCTTCTCTGCCCTTTCAGCTAATGACAATTATAAATGTTTGAGAGACACACCACCAAAGGCAAGAGGCTTCGGCTAATTGGGCCCTGTGATTAAACACAGACAGACTTTGCAATCCCCGTTCTCGAGTACGGCTGTGTGTGTTTCAATGGTAGAAATAACAAATTGGAGAAAGAAAGGCTGAGACCAGGTGAAGCCTTAAAAGAAGAAAATATTTTAGATCTTGGAATATGTATGGATATATGTGTGTATACATACATATATATCCCAATATATACAACCAGGAAATATAATATATATTTCAATATATATTATGTATTAATGTTATATAATATGTATTATTTATATTGTAATACACACACACACACACACACACACACACACACACACACACACACACACACATTCCTGGTTGTTATTTTGGACTTTTCCGATGAATTATTTTGCTTCAGGTGGGGACATCAAAAGCTCAGGTGTGGGGGCGGGGAGGGTAGAGTACAGCAGCAGTACTCCACCAGATGGCTTGCTAGCAAACAGGGGAAACTCAGGGGACTACGATGTAGAGTAGCCCTCCAAGGGCTTTCAGAGAGTGGCCAGACAAGCTGGGAGTCCTGGCAGCTGCCACAATCAGCCTCTAGAAATGACGGGCAGGGCATCCTCGTCTAAAATGAAGGCCCACGGTACAGTAGAGCCTCAGCACTCATGTAGTCAACATAAACACCAGCAAACCCGCTACTTTGTGCATTTAGCGTGTGTTTATCTGTGCGCACTTATATTACATGAGTCATATGTCAATAAGATTTGTGTTTGTCAAATCCAAGCTGATTACAATTAAATTAAGCAAGGGAGGAGGTCATGGGCCACACATTCGCAGCCGCCGTCTGCTCTAAGCTTGCCCATATTGCCGTGAGGAGCAAGGCCCTGGTTTGAGTCTGAAATGTCCCCCACCGGCACATGCTTCGAATGTTTGTTCCCTGGCTGGTGCTTCGGTTTCTGTAGCCTCTGGAATCTTTTGGAGGCAGTGCCTGGCTTCCTAGAGGTATGTCAGCTAGGGAAGGGCCTTCTGGTTCCAGCTGAGGTATTTTCCGTTCCGCTATGACATAAGGAGCCTCCTCCATATATACCTTTTTGCCACAAAATCTGCTATGCCTTCCTGACAATTTTTTTGGCTCAATCATCATCCCTCCTTTGTCTGTGTTAGATATTAGATCATGGTGGTATGTAGATGACTAACACAGAAGAGATCAGATTCCGGAAGCCACAGGTAGTAGTAACCAGCCATGTGCAGCTAAGGCTGTATTCTGCTTTCTGTGGATCTAGACCAGCAACACAATGAAAACCTCCGCCATTCCTCAAGTACAACCCAAGCTTTCTCCTCCTGTGCTGTGAAGTGCCCAAGACTTTTTCGGCATCTCTGATGGCCTAGTGGTTATCGTCAAAGGAAGAGATACTCCCATCGAAGCAAAGTTCACCCAAAGGAGCTCATAGTGCTTCCGGGTGAGTGCCTACTCGTGGGCAGGCGTGTGGGGCTTGACGGGAAGGATGTGAAGAGGGTGGGAGACACCTGGGAATGGTTCTTCACTGAGCGTTCCTGACTGTGGGTACAAAGTGACCAGACACTTCATTCTTCTGTTGCTGTCCCTTACCCATCAAGTTGTACAGTACTCTCTAAGACATGAAGCAAAACAAACCCTACCTCTCTTTTTACTTCTTGCTGGGTGTTTGGAACAATTAAGAAGAGTACCTCGTACAGCATCTTTTTTTCTCTTTTTTCTTCTAGGGCACAGGAACACTGAGGATAGGTGATTTGCTTGACGTGTCCATTAAAGAAGCACTCACACAGGGAACCCCTCTAGTCCTGCTCTCTTAATAATAGTGCTCAAGAAAGGGATAGGTAAACAGAGGAGGACACTGGTGGTTTGAATATGCTTGGGCTGGGGAGTGGTACTATTTGGAGGTGTGGCCTTATTGGAGTAGGTGTGGCTTTGTTGGAAGAAGTGTGTCACCGTAGGCATGGGCTTTAAGATCCTAGTCCTAGCTGCCTGGAAGCCAGTCTTCTCCTAGTGGCCTTCAGATGAAGATGTAGAACTCTCAACAGATACTGCTCCATGCCTGCCTGGATCCTGTGCCATGCTCCCACCTTGATGATAATGGACGGAACCTCTGAACCTGTAAGCCAGCCCCACTTAAATGCTGTCTTCCTAAGAGTTGCCTTGGTCATGGTGTCTCTGCACAGCAATGAAACCCTAAGACAGATTCTGAGTCGACTGGGTGGAGGGATGTTTTCTAGCCTTTCTTCCACACAGCCTACCTAAGTCCGCTATTCCCACTGCCAGCTTCAGACTTCAGCTCCCTCAGTCGTGGATATCAGGTTGGGGCTTGACTCCATTACTTCAGTGCCAAACCAAAACACCCAACAACAACTCCATGTGAAGTCAGTGTCTGCCCTAGTGCTGTTTGTCCCTCCAGTGGAGTGATCATAGGGCAGGCCTCCTTTATTGTGGCACTACTTGACAGGCAGTATGCTACAGTTACACTTGATGACTCAGAGTGGATTTGTGATAAAAGAACTCCTTGCAGGCTTAGAGTGACAGGAATTCTCTGTGCTGTCCCACCCTGCTAGTTGGACCTTTTGGAACACCACTGTATTTCCTGATATTTAGACTTGCTGCTGGTTCTTGGAGGGGAGTTATTAAATCTGGTCCCCAAGTCTTATTTCAGAAAGGAAGATACTTATGATGAAGTTGTGCATTCATTCATTCACTCATTCATTCATTGCGGTGTTTTCCCTGCAGTTTGTTGACTGCCTCACACGGTATCAGGTATAGGTACAGTCACTTAGGTCACCAGGGACTCTGCCATTGGGCCTTCCAATTTCTGTTTCATATCATGTCTCTTTGTCCACCAGGGTGCTACAAAACACATAGCTTTGAGGAGATAGGAGCACAGATGAGCTTGTAAGATTTCCCAGCCTTGGTGGCTTGGGAACACAGGGAAGAGTACCACAATGAACTGGAGGGTGTCCTAGGGTGTGATGAGGGTATGGGGGAGAGGTGGAGGGTTTGAAACGGGATGTGATGACCATGACGCTTTGAGGCAAAGTCCTCCTCAGAGACAGCTGAGAGCCACTCCAGAGCGCCGCGATTGAAGGCGGTGCAGGACCTGCGGCTATTTCTTTCTTTCAACCTTGTGTGGTGTATGACGTTGCTGACTGGCAGTCACTGTGCAGGGATCAAGAGGATGAAAAACAATGGGGGGCATTTTGAGGAGAAGTCTAATGCTAGAGGTAACATGCGGGGAATCAGAACTGAGAGTGGGAAGCAATGACTGTTGGGAACCGGAAGGTGATGTCATGGAGAAAGGGTTGTACTGCCAAGGTAGACGACTTGGGTCCCCTCTGCCCCTTGTGGTCTAGGAAGCTGTAGGGAGGGATATTTTTGTGATTTGTAAAATGAAGCCAGTGATGTCCTCACCTTCCCTGTCGCACGAGGGTGCATTATGATGACACTGTGCAAGTTAAATGAGAACATTAAAGCCCCACAACAAGAAGTTGGCCAACGGGGTTGGGGATTTAGCTCAGTGGTCGGCCAACTGACACTGGGAGAGAGGTGGTTGAAGGCACAGATAAACAGGTGAGCATAAAAGGGAAAAACAGAGACAAGACAAAGAGTGAAAATGGGCAAGAGGGAGCAAAGACCCAAGTTCCAAATTCAGTATTGCTTCCAGAGGTGTCGGACTTGTGCAAAATGCCAGCATTAGGACAGGTAAGCGCTAACAAACCTGCAGCAGGACGCTCGCTGTGAGGAGATGGAGTGCCTGCTACTGTGTAATGGGAGGCAGACAGAAAAGGTGGGTCACTAGGGAAACCATAGGGTGGATGAGGGGAAGTCAAATGACAGTCTCTTTACTAAGTGACACGCTCTAGATGGTGAGTGTCTCCTGAAAACACATACATTGAAGTGTTCTTTAGCTGATGGTGCTATTAGGAGGGAGCAGAAACGTCAGTGAGGGGGGACTTAAGAGAAGGAAGTTAGGCGACTGGGGAGGCCTTCCATGAAGGGGACATTTAGAGCCTTTCCTTCTCTAACCCCACTGCTTTCTGAGCACAAGGAAGTGAGCATCATATACCCCTGCCAAGGTGCTCTGTCCCGCCACAAGTCAAACTGGCAGGGAACAGAAACAATGAGGCAAAATGGATACCTTTTCCTTCCAAATGTATCCATCACCTTAGCAGGGTACCCTCAACAGTGTAGCAATACCATCTCAGCAGCCACGAGCTGGCTGATGCCTTAGGGTTGAAAGTAAAGTCTGGTGGAGTCTTTGAAAGCTGAGGGTAGAGAGCAAGATATTTAAGAGGGATGAGACCTTTACTCGAAATAGCAACTCAGAAAGGGAAGGCTATTTTGCTTTTCTCACCAAGAGTGACAATATTCACTTGTCTTTTTTTTTTTTTTTTTTTTTACTTCTGAATCTAATGGTTTGGTTCCAAACTGACGTTGGAACAAAATGTGAGAAAAGAATGGAGAAATAGTCCCATCTGTAGCCAAAGGGAAGCTCCTGGCATCCTGAGAGGTTGTGGAAGGAGGTGGCCGTGCTGATTGGCCTTTCGGGAAGGGAGCTGGTGAAATGGGCTGATTGCGCTTGATTTAGGGGTGAAGTTGGGCGGCAAGGGACAATGGAGGCTGAAAGAACTCTGCTGAGCAGTTCTTTTGTTCACGGGCAAGATGTTGTTCTTGAAGGGTTCGAGGGGAGTGGGAGGGCAGGGGAAAAGTGGGAGGGATGATGGATTGCCGATGAACCTATGAAGAATGAGGCAAAGCAGCATGAAACCATTTGTTTGGGCTTTATAGATTTTCTAATAAAAACGTCAAGGTTTTCCACACCGTTTTGAAAATGTCATCAAATGCAAAGCAGTTCTCCTTGTGCTGGTGACAAAGGCTGTATTTCCAACGGTAAATTCCAGCTTGAGATGTAATAACAAACCTTGTCGGGTTTCCTCCCAGCTCAACCCAGGGGTCAGGTTTGGTCCAAGACCCTTCGAGTTGACCTTTGACCCTTCACAGTAACTGAAACCTCCCAATAGAACTCAGAACTTTCTTTGCTGCGGAGCACAGGGAAAGTGATTAAGGCTTAGGATTTAGCTGGATGGAGCATCTCTAAAGGCAAGAATTATACTTCTGAGCCATTTTTGGGGGATGGGAGACCTATTTCTGAGTCACCCACATTCGTGCTTCCTGAAGAAGCCCTCATGCAATTCTGCCATGGATTCTTGTCTCTAGTTCCTCCCCGCTGCAGCCAGTTTCACACAGCTCCGGGAGATACTTTTCTAATTATTTTAGAGACTCTCCACTCACATGACAGACCAGCTCAAAACCTCCTTTGCCTGAGGTTTTCCTTGTTCCCTTTTATTTTTCTTTTTAAATAACATGTTCCTCTAACCAAAGAAATCCACAAATGCTACCATTTCAAAACAGAATTCACCTTGGATGAGGTAGGCCTTTGAGTCCGTTTCATGGTATCAAACAGAACTCAACTCTAGCGTGCTTCGCCAGTAGCAGGAAGTCTTAAAGTGGAAGTGAAATTCAATCAGGTACACTTGATCTTGACTTGGCTTTCATAAGGCTTACAAACAGATTCACAAGCCAAAACCAAACGTACACTAGGAGTCCTCAGTAACTGCAAAAGTATCAGTTGTTCAGAGCTCAATTGATGCTTGATACATTTTAATTAAAAACAAACAAACAAACAAACAAACAAACAGTTCTTCTCTTCTTCGCAGAAGACTGTCCCATTACAGGGCTAGAACGCTTACCTATTCGTTTCCAATTAAATGCCAGTTCAGTTGACTGGCTGCCTATGCCCCCATTCTTCATAGCTGCATCTTCCCTTCCTCCCTTCCTCCCTTCCTCCCTTCCTCCCTTCCTCCCTCTCCTCCCCTTCCTCTCTCTCTCTCTCTCTCTCTCTCTCTTCTCTCTCTCTTTCTTTCTTCTTCCTTCCCTCCCTCCCTCTCTCTCTCTCTCTCTCTCTCTCTCTCTCTTTCTTTCTTCTTCCTTCCCTCCCTCTCTCTCTCTCTCTCTCTCTCTCTCTCTCTCTCTCTCTCTCTTTCTTCTTCCCTCCCTCCCTCCCTCCCTCCCTCCTTCCTTCCTTCATTTCTGGACAGTGTCCCATGTAGCCCAGGCTGGTCTCCAACTCATAGTTTAGCCAAAGATCTTGAACTCCTGATCCTTCTGCTGTAGGTGTGCACCCCCACACCCAAACTTAGCTTAGTTTTGACGAAATTGTTACATGGATTCCATGCTTGCTCAAGTTCAGCCAGTCTCTGTCCTGATCCTAAACTCCATACACTTCAGGCTTTCCACTGCAATGCATATGCTATGTCTCTGCCTATAGAAATTCTGTCATCTCTTCAAAGTTTGTCTCAGTGGCCGCGCGTTTCATGTAGTCATACTTGATCGCCTTAGTCTGTCACCCATGATTTTCACTTTTTCTTGGGAACCTTTGGTTTCCATTGGGAAATCAAAGCAGTTTACCCTTAGTCTCTCTGTTTTAACTTGTATGTGTTCTAGGTCCTGCCTTCTGGTCTAACACAAAGCACAATGTCTCTATAAAGTAGAGACTCATACCACATAGTTTGTGAGCTCTCTATAGAAGCGCATGAACCTGGAGAGAAAAGCCAGTGAGGGTTACTCATTCCCATCGGATGACAGCAGCACTAATGGCTGCCATCTGAGCTACCTGAGTGTTGGCAGCCAGGATAGCATTGCATAGGCAAGAATTTTGTTTTGTGCAGAAACAAAACTTTGAGAAGCTCTGTCAAGCAGTTTCCAGCCACAAATTTGTGCCATGTAGGAAATCATGACAAGGATGTTTGGCAATGGCTCAATTTATTAGTCGTACAAAATTGGATAAGTTAGTTCTGTATCTACTAGTCGATGATACTAAGAGTCCTGAACACATCTGTCTTTGAAAAAGGGGCTGTTGCTTATCATTTAAGACAACCCAATCAAACATTATGACTGTTTTAGGTTTAAACTAGAAAACAGTTTTTATGCACAACCAACCATTTATCCATCCATCTATCCATCCATCTACCCATCCATCCATCCATCCATCCATCCATTAACCCATCCATCCATCCATCTATCCACCGATCCATCCATCCATCCACCCATCCACCCATCCATCCATTAACCCATCCATCCACCTATCCATCTATCCATCCATCAGTCCATCCATCCATCCATCCATCCATCCATCCATCCATCCATCCATCCACCCATCCACCCATCCATCCATTAACCCATCCATCCACCTATCCATCTATCCATCCATCCATCCACCCATCCACCATCATCCATCCATTCCCAACCCATCCATCCACCTATCCATCTATCCATCCATCCATCCACCCATCCATCCATCCATCCATCCATCCATCTATCCATCCATCCATCCATCCATCCATCCATCCATCCATCCACCCATCCATCCATCCATCCATCCATCCATCCATCCATCCATCCATCCATCCATCCACGTATCCATTAACTGATTGAACAAATTTCAAGTAACTTGCCACCTTCCAGGAGAATCCAGATGTAAACCAGTACTTGCCCTCATACACAGGCCAGGACATGTACATACACAGTTAGCTGTCTGTATTCACAGGATCCTTACCTGCTTAGTCAACCATCCACAGATAGAAAATTGTCCAGAAAAAAAATTTTATGCATACAGAACTTATACAGATGTTGTCGTTGTCATTCTCTAAAGATACACTGCGACATCTGTTTATGCAATGTTTACCTTGAATTGGGTGTTACAAGCCATCTAGAAAAGGCTGGAAGATAAATGAGGGTGTGCTCTGGTTATAGGCCAACACTAAGCCATTGTATATAAGGGATCTGGCAGCTCTTGAAATTTGACTTTCCCTGGGAATCCTGGATATACAAATACTAAGGGACAAATATGTTCATATCTATCTATCTATCTATCTATCTATCTATCTATCTATCTATCTATCTATCTATCATCTATCTGTACAGTAGTTTCAAGGAAAAAGACAGATGAGAGGAACAAAAGCCACAGATTATTGTTCGAAAAGAAGTCACCATTAGTGGGACAGTGTTTGATGGAGGTCTAGAAGAACAAATGTGTCACTGGGGCACCTCCATGGTACCTTCAACGAGAAGAGTTGAGGCAGACAAGTATGCCTGGTGTATGACCTTGACAGGACAGGATAATAGATGCTTGGAGTCTTAGGTCTGTGGTTTAAAATCAGACTAATGAGGCCTTGCTGTCAGAGTGCTTATGCAGATTAGATGCAGTAACACACACCAAGTGCTCAGTGCACAGTGAAAGGAGGTTATCACAGATAGGGCCTCTTCTTCATGCAGCGTGGTGGGCAGCCTGGAAATGTCTTCTGGACTTCTGTGGAGCCTTCAGTCTTTCTGAGTCTCTTTTCAGATCTGTGAATTGGGCAAATGATCCTTGCCCCCTCCTCAAAAACCACCAGCACCATTCCAACCACCATCACCATCAATTCCAATACCACCACTGCCACCATCACCATTACCACCCCCACCACCCCCATCACCACTACCACCACCACCAACAAAAGAAGTAAGAGGGTGGATGAGAAGACAGTGGTGAGAATCATTGTGCCAGCCCTTTCGATACTGGTCTGAAGGAAGCCAGAGCACTTACGATGCGAGGCCAGTCCTGACCACAGAGACAGCAGAAGACCCCGACTTTAAAGACTGGGGCTTGGACCCGCAGGGACAGATTGGAGAGCACACCAGAAGACCGGGAAGAGAGTCAGCCTGAGGTGGGGGATGGCTGAAAAGCAGCTTACAGTGACCCACCACAAGGCAACAAAACAGGGACACAAACAGGAAGCTGGTGAGACCACGTGGTCTTCGAGATCAGAAGCCCGTGGAGGTGGAGTGGGGGAGGGGGCTGGGACAGGGATGTAGAAATGACGCAGCCTTCCTAGGAAGAAAGTCCTCTGCTTGGAACTTGAAATTAACGGCTGCCGATGTACTTTGGCATAAAGCTTCTTCCCCTTTCATTTTCTGTGAAAGGGACTATGGAGACCTTCCTATTTACAACTCCCTCTCTCCACCGCGGTGTCTGCTGGGAAAGGGTTTTCCTACCTCTGTCTCTCTTTCCCACGCAGGCATCCACTTGGTATTTAGTGGACTCTCACTTGATTTCCAGGCATGATTTAGGCTGGGTTCCCTGTCTTATTATTTAGAAAACGGCCCAATAGACGCATCTAGCAGATGATTGACTTCCAGTGACAACAGGATCTTCGCCTAAAATAACACGAGGAGATTGCAGATTGATTCATGGGATGGAGCACCCAGCCGCCTAAACTCCGTCCTGTCTCCCGAGTTCCATCTCCAATCTCCTGTCAATCTCAGAAACGGATAGAACCGCCTGAAGCCATTGAACAGAGTTATGTTGGCAATCTCCTTCCTAATTCTTGCATATAGGTCAAGAGGACCCCGGCAAAGGGACAACAGGGTGGCTTTATTTAGTATTATGACAAGCAAATGCTTGAATACCAAGAGCTCATGAGCTTTGCAGCAGCAGGGGAAAGCGGGGGAGGGGGACCCTACCCCTGACTGACGCCTGCCTCCAATTCCAGTAGCCCTGTACAGGGCTAAAAGGAAACTGCTAACAAAAAGGTTATTCAATGGTTCCCCGAATAAATCCAAAGGTAACAAGTATGGACTGAGCAGACGTCGGGGAGACTGAGCACTACTTTGGAAAACTGCCGAGATATTTAAAAATAGTGCTTTCTTATTAACCCAAGCACAATGCTGAAAGTCTTTTAAAATAAAGCCCCCAGATGCCACCTGCATGTGACAGGGCAGTAGGACGAATGCCAATACGTCCACGTCCAGTGATACTGGAAATGCTCTCAAGGAACAGCCTCGACTGATTGTTCTGGCACAAACAAATCACAAACTAATTTACGTATTCCTGCAGCTGCAGCCCAGCCGAGGCAGGCGGAGGAGTCGGACCAATTCACAGTTGACTAGTGCTGCCTCGTTCTTTGCGGATTTTGGCATTTAACTATAATTAAGATTTATTGTTCACTAGCTTGCGGGTCGGGGCAAGCATGACAATATGGGTAACTTTTCTGTTTACTAGTGAGATGTCTGGTAGGAGGAAGCCTCAGCCCTTCCAAGCAGCGGCTGACAGGAATAAAGAGTGTCTCTCCACTCCAGGACCCTCACATTACCGATTTTAATCAGACGTGCGGAGTCACTCGAAGGGAGGGCAGGGACAGATCAGAAGCAGCCACTGAACTGTGCTGTCGCTTTTGCACCAGAAGGGTATGGGCCAGGAGCCAAATCAATTATTGCTGATCTTCTGGATTTGGGGAGAGGACTGGCGGCTCGATGTGGGAGGGAGAGAGCCCTTGATGCTGACAAAGGTTATGCAGAAACCAGGACCTGTGGTTTTTACTGCCCCTCCCTGCCACCCAGACAAGGACAGTTCTTCATGCCACTTCACTCTCAAGGATGCCCTTGGATTAAATCCGATGGCGGGGGAGGAGGGAGGTGAATCGGCAGCCACTCACCCGCTTTCGTGGTGTGTCTGCTGAGGTCCCATGCAGGTGACCCAGGACACTCAGTGGGCACGAGTGTACAGACTGTGTGAAGCTGACAGAGGGAGGAGGCATGATGGCTCCCCTGGTTTACTGAAGGAAGACATACTAAAGCGTGATAAACTTCCCTTTGGTTTGGCCTTCCCCGTATACTTCTCTGTGACGATATAAATCAGAAAAGTCTCCTCACATGGACCAGAGATGTGGACTGAAGGCACTCTCCTGCCAGGAAAAACCCTTGTTTTTTTGGGAGTGGGGTTGGGGATTGCATTCTGCTTGACTATAGGATGTACTTTGTTTTCTAGAGTAAAAATCTCTTTGTATCTTACCTCATCCTATAACAGATTTCAAACAAGGTTTTCAAAAGGCCATGCAACACTTAGGTGGAAATTAAGGATAAAAATAACTCAGAAAACGGCGCCCTCCCTGCACACTGCCTGTTGGTAGCCCAGCTAGCAATTGGTGGCAGGCAAGGAGGCTAGTTTCTGCTATGTAACTCTGTATGCCGGGGTTGCCTGATCTCAGACACGTTTGTTTTCCTCATTACCAGAAAAAAGACTTCTAAGAAGTGAAGTTCTGTTCTGACATTTAAGGAGAGGATACGAAAGCAACATTCCACCCCCCCCCGAAGTTGAAATGGGTAGAAAATTCAGGTTAATAGTGGACAGCCACGAGCTCTGAATGTGGATTTAAAAGAAAAGTCCTCGACCATCTTTAACAATGGAAGGTTCCAAATCTTGTGGGATCCAGTTCAGCTGTGGGGTTGCTGGATCACGGGAGAGGAAGCCGTGGTTGTGGGAGGTAGAGTCTGATGCTCATATTGAGGGGTCGGCAGGATCGTCAACATTATTTTAAAGGGGGGAATTCTCAGTTTCACCGAAGTCAGTTTTTGGCGTCATGTTCAGACCTTGAGAGCTCAGATGAGCTTTGCCCCATCCTAAGGTTCAAGTCAGTGTCATGGAGGATAAGCTTGACACACATGCAAGCCTCATTTACCAAGCCCTGGGACTTTGAACTTGGTAACGCTGTGCAAGGTCGTTTCCAGTGAACACAGCCACCACATAGCTCTCTCGCACTGCTGATACAAGCAAATCACATTCATAAATACATGCCTCAGCCACCATGGATGCAGACGCATGGGAAGGACATGTAGGACACGGAAGCCATTTAGCGAACAGGACATTGGTGGATCCGCTGCCCTCAGATGCACCGGCAGGGAGGAGGGGAGCTGCCCACGCTCGGAACAGGTGGGCAGCCGGAGGAGAATCACTTTGCTCTCAGCTGGGGAGGGCTTTGTGGAGGAAGCAGGATTTCAGGAGCTGCTGGAATGATTGCAGGAGACAGCTTGACAGGATGGGATGGGGCAGGCGTCCAAGCACAGGGACTCCTGCCCGGGAACGAAGGAAATCTTGAAGGAGGGAATATGTGCTCGGTTGAAAGGGCAGTGGGAACTCTTCCAGGAATAGAAGAAGATGAACAGGTGACTCAGATGCTCGGGATGGACTGGGTCCTTCCCCACGCACACACAATTACCTGCTCCTGAACACGTGAGCTTGGTGTTGAAATAATAGTGTGTGGAGGCAGGGTTGTAGCATGGCGGCACTGCTCGCTTAGTGTGCACGAGGGTTAGAGCATGGTGGAATTGCTCCTTTGGTGTGCACGGAACGCTGGGTTTGATCTGCAGAGTGGCATTAAGATAACACAGAGCTAGGGGTGCAACCCAGTGAGATTGTCCCTTCTAGTGTGAGTTTCACCCCTAGCCTAACATGGAAGGAAGGAAGGATGGGAAGGAGAGGGGGAGGGAGGAAAGAAGGAAGGGCTCTTATATTGGTTCAAAAATGGGAACCAACTCACCATATACTGAGAATAGCCAGGGTATGTGGATCAAAGCAGGGGAATGAGCCCGCTGTCGGAAATGTTAAGAAGAAGGCGCAGCAGGAACAATTGGGAGTTACTTTTAGGAGGTGTACAAATAAAAGTTTTCTGTTGAGGAAGAAGCACAAATGTCAGACGTTTTGAGTTCTTTTCACTGATATTGCTGGGCTATCCTCCTCCTGCTCCTCCTCCTCCTGCTCCTCCTCCTGCTCCTCCTCCTCCTCCTGCTCCTCCTCCTCCTGCCTCCTCCTCTCCTCCTCCTCCTCCTCCTCCTCCTCTTCCTGCTCCTCCTCCTCCTGCTCCTCCTCCTGCTCCTCCTCCTGCTGCTCCTCCTCCTCCTCCTCCTGCTCCTCCTCCTCCTCCTCCTCCTCCTCCTCCTCCTCCTCCTCCTCCTCCTCCTCCTCCTCCTCCTCCTCCTCCTCCTCCTCCTCCTCCTCCTCCTCCTCCTCCTCCTCCTCCTCCTGCTCCTCCTCCTCCTCCTCCTCCTCCTCCTCCTTCCTGCTCCTCCTCCTGCTCCTGCCGCTGCTCCTGCTCCTCCTCCTGCTCCTCCTCCTCCTCCTCCTCCTCCTCCTGCTCCTCCTCTTCTCCTCCTCCTCCTCCTCCTCCTGCTCTCCTCCTCCTCCTCCTCTTCCTCTTCCTCTTCCTCCTCCTCCTGTTCCTCCTCTTCCTCCTCTCCTCTTCCTCCTGCTCCTCCTCTCCCTCCTCCTCCTCCTCCTCCTCCTCTTCCTCCTCCTCCTCCTCCTGTTCCTCCTCCTCTTCTTCTTCCTCCTCCTGCTCCTTCTCCTCCTGTTCCTCCTCCTCCTCCTTCAACAACAACAACAACAACAACAACAACAACAACAACAACGGTGAAACCTGCAAGAATGTTTCTGTTAATGGTTTGCTGAGAAACCGGCTATGTCCCGCAGGTTCCTCTGTTACTTGGCCTCTTGTTACTATAATTAAATACCTGAGCTAACCGAGAAAAATAAAAAAGGTTTACTTTGTCTTAAAGTTCTAAGATTCCAGTCTTGGATCCCACAGGTTTGGATCTCCGGCAAGTGCAACACATTGCACACATCGTACATCTTACAGGGAAGCGAAGGCGTTCTATCAGTGTCTTAGTGTTCTAAGTGCTGGGAAGAGACACCATGGCCATGGCAACTGGTACAAAGGAAAGCATCCAACTGGGGCTGGCTTACGGGGTTCAGATCTTTGGTCCATTGTCATCATGGCAGGGACCATGGTGTCATGCAGACAGATATGGTGCTGGAGAGTAGCTGAGAGTTCTGCATCCGGATCAAAGGCAGCAGGGAGGAGAGAGAGAGAGAGAGAGAGAGAGAGAGAGAGAGAGAGAGAGAGAGAGAGAGAGAGAGAGAGAGACTGAGACCTGGATTGGGCTTCCAAAACCAAGACACCCACCTCCAGTGACACAATTTCTTCAACAAAGCCACACCTACGGCAGCAGCAAAGCCCACCCCCCGCAATCCTTCTAAGGAGCTTCTCTCTCTGATGACTAAGTATTCAAATATATGAGTCTTTTGGGGGTCATTCTTATTCAACCACGGCAATCACGAGCCACGAAGTCTAACCCCCTAATGACTAGCTAGCGTCCCACAATCCATCCTGGAGACTGCCCACCTTGGCGTAAGAACCCCAGTGTATCCGATCCACGACAGCATGTACGAACAGAAGCTATCCGTGTCTGCGAGGTCATAGGCCAAGAACTGGGGCTTGGCTTTGCTCCTCCCTGATCGTGATGGAGACCATGGGTCTGCACCTCCGTCTTCTCCATATCCGAGTCTGCATCTCCTGTCTCAGCCACCCGTTCTGTACCGTTTCAAACTTGGCCCATTTTCTTGTAGGCTCCTTGTTGTTTTAGGGAAGTCCTTTATATATTAAGGATATGTGTCTCAGTTGGTGCAAGGCAGCCATACTTATCTGTACCCTTGTCAATATTTAGTCAGATTAATTTTTTTTTAATTTGCCAGGTTAATATAAAAAGAATATTTTGGTATTTCTTCCTCGGTTATACTTGTTTATTAGTGACGCTGAAGGTTTTTCTCATGTGTGTTGGGGAGGCATACCCTCTTTTGAAAGTGCTGGGCTGCTTTTGGAGTGTACTAACTGTGCGGCTTGCCATTCATTCATTCATTCATTCATGCATTCATTCATTCATGCATTCATGCATGCATGCATGCATGCATTCATAAGCGAGCTGCATCGTAAAGCTGCATCCTCTTTCCTGTTACTTGCTCAGTTTCGGCTTGTCTGAGCACCTTTTTCCATCTGGCCCTTCCTCTGTCTGGCCTCTAGCAAGTACACTTGTCCTGCAGCACAGGGGAGCCACCGCTGGATTAGGACCACTAATGATTGGATGAGACTCTCTCAGGCTGAGCCTCAACACCCAAGAACCTTGCCCTCCAGAGGGCAGAGGGATCATGGCCTTCCCCTGTTTGCTTTCTGGTCTCCCTTCTTGGATTTCCTCTCCCTCTCTTCAAGTCCCCCCACCCCCACCTTCTAGTGACTTTCCCTCACTCCTGACCTCTCCCTGCTTCTGGTGCTTCCCCAAGCTCTCTCTCTCTCCTCCTCTAATCATTCTAGCAAGTTTACAGCATCAAACGATTTGGCTCCATTTTACAGATGAAAAAATATACATGGTAGGAAATGAGACACGTTTAAGTGGTCCTGTGAGGAAGCGGCAGAAATGGGCTTAGGACCCAGGGTATTGGACCGCAGAGCCTGCACTTGAGTACCGTGTGTTTATAATCTCCGAGAAGATGGAATTTCAGAGTGTACGATCTGTCCCTGGGTGGGGGGGAGGTGGTACAAAACTCATGGTGAGTGTTGGCGCTATTCCATGTTCCCTTGTCCCTCTGGGCCAACCCCCCAGCCCCCCTGCCGCTCTTGCTTGGCACCTGTCTTCACTCTGCTCCTGTTTGTCCCGTCCTTAGCTATAGGTCTGCTGTGTCCTGACCACATCCAGAGAGGCATTATTCCTTTGCAAGCAAAACATGTCCTGCTCTCCCTGGAAGATAGGCTGTCCGCAAAGACTTCCTGCAGACTGCTGTGCTCACCGTGGCTCAGGATTCTTGTAAACTGCAGTCACAGAGGGTGGCACTTCCTGCCAGAGGGAGCCGTGTCCTCTCCCTGACCTTGGTCTTATTATCCCTTGTTGTCCGTCTCAGAGCCCCTCCCCCCACTGACTGAGGCCCTTGTCCTACCCGCATCAGGTCACCTCAGGCGGGGAGAGAGAAACTATGTCATCTGGAGGTGACAAGGGACACGCTGACATTCTGGAGCGGGCCCTGCTCCTGACTGTGTTCACTGACCACCCAGATCCTTCCTTCCCCAGGACCAAGTTACTAAATTCAGAAACAGTCGGTTATTTGACCAACACACAAAGGTGGAAAGAGCTGGCAGTTCCTTCTCTGCTTCTGTAAGAAAACCTTTCTGAAGTAGCAGGCTTCTTGGCTGAAGCGGAAGTGCTTTCAGGGACCCCATCTTAGAGCGCCCTGGCTGCATGCAGTCCCTCCTTCCTTCCCCACCTCCAAGTTGCCTCTTGCCTCTAGCGTAGAAATCTCTGTGGCTCTCTACCCAAATTCTGTCTCTCTGGGCCCTTTGGTCATTCTCTTTGGGGGCTTTAAGAGGGGGCAGGAACTGAGAAGAATATTCAAATGGCGTTCTGAGTGGGGGCAAAAACCTTTCTCACGAAGAAATAAAAGAACAGACGTTAATAGCTTGGAAAACAATGGTAATATTTAATTAACCTTTGGAAATGGCTGCCTTGCACATCTGCATGCGTCGGCTCATCCTCAGAACAGAGGATCTGTGTGTGCCCAGGCCAAGATCAACACACTGGGCCACGCATTTCCTCCACTGGGATGTCACGGGGTGGTGTGGGGGGGGGAGGGAGTACGGATAGATCCCCCTCCCCCTCCTGAATCAGTTGTTTTACTTTAAAAAATTCATGTGATCCAGCTGCCCCATCGAGGCTGAACATGGCCTGTTGTGCTGCACCTCTGAGGACCCCAGGTTGAAGGCTGGCTCCTTTCCCTGTCATTGTGGCAGACAGGCTCGGGGCCTCCTGGGGGCCGGAAGGTCAGTTCTGATGACAGCAAAAATCAGCTCGATGTGCACGAGCGTTCTCCCAACACGGCATGCATCCGCAGGACACGGAATTAGACTCATCTGCAAGTGTCAACTCACAGCTTCTTCAGTGACTTCTTTCCCCCTTGCAATGGCCATGTGCTCTGATGGTTTGTGAAGTAGTGTCATCTAGGGAGCAAGAAGGTTGGCTCATTAACATATCACTTGGTTAAACTAGATCAATGTTGATGGAATTGTTTAAGGGATTCCCCATCGGAGGACTGACCTGCGAACCATGCTGATCAACCTGTTAGTTCTACCACAGCTAAAGGCCAATCCTTCCCTTCTAGTACTCTGTTTCGTAACTGCTTTGAGGAGCACGGCTCATGATGGAAGTCTGAACCCAAGCGTGAGGACTGATTAACGAGTTTTCTTTTACCAATAGCCAAGGAAGGAAAAATTAGGGTAATGTTTTCCTCTTTGGCGTGTTGGAACGTAAGAGGGTGGGCATTAAGTTATTAAGACAATGAGTACAGAAAGGAGGATTGGTGTCTCTAGCTGTATTATACATCAGCCAAGCAGAGTCCTTTGGGGTGGCGTATCCAGGGAGTCCCAGCACTCTGGAGGCAGAGATAGGAGAATTAAGGCAAGTCTGAGACCAGCCTGGTTTACATAGAGAATTCCCAGCCATCTTGGAATACAACAAGACCCTGGTTTTTTTGTTTTGTTTTGTTTTAAAAAAGGTTTAAAGGAATGTCTACACTTAGCAATAATTCTTTCCTTTTATTTATTTTTCCTGATGCTCTAACTTGAAACAACAAAGAAGTCTGGGACTTCAAAACTAGGTCTCCCCACCCCATAATGTTTTCTAACCTTTATTTTATGTGAATGAGTGTCACATATGTGTCTGTCCACCAAGTGTGTATCAGAACTTCTGGGATTGGAGTTAAATAGACAGTTGTAAAGCTGCTATGTGGTTGTTGGGATTTGAACTCAGGTCCTCTGGAAGAGGAGACAGTGCTCTTAGTCACTGAACCATCTCTCTAGCCCCCCAAGCCTTTAGGCAATATTGAAGGCAAATAAACACTTGATTAGGGCGAGAAATTAATGCAACTGGTTGCTAAATTTGCCTTTTCCTGATCAGACGGACATGCCACCATTGGCCACAACTGCAAAATAATCTTCTCTGTGTTGTTCTAAGAAGACAAGCACACGGTAGAGATAGGGAATTTGCTTAGGTATGTGAGGGCTGTGATAAACTGACAGTGAGCCTTCTCCATGGGTGTGGGTCTGACCATCAGTGGTCAGTGAGACAACTCATATGGCAAGGATAAGAAACATGAAGACCCACAAATGGCACAACTGTGAATTCTCCTTTGTTGGGTTGAGAGTAAATGTCTTTTGGCTTCATGAAATCACAGAAATTGTTTCTTGGAGATTAAAAAAAATTGTGATTTGGTCACAAGCCTACATTTAGATAGCATTTGTGAGGTTGGGGAGGTAGCTCGGGGATTAAGAACATGTACTGTTTTCCTAGAAGACTGAAGCCCCATTCACAGCATCTACATGTGGTAGCTCACAAATCCTGTAACTGTAGTTCCAGGGGATCTGACATCCTCTTCTGGATTCCAACGACACTGCGTGCCCATATAGTGATCTGGGCAACTTCTCAGTAAAGAAAGTGAACATGGATATGATATTGTAGGTGGACCAGTCTTAGCCCCATTTCTGCTACTGTAATAGAACACGCAAGAGTATATATGCTATAAATAGCTTATATGGTACATGGATCTGGAGGCTGGGGATATGGCCCTAGTATACACGGTGAGGACCTGGGGATATGGCCCTAGTATACACGGTGAGGACCTGGTACTGTGTTATTCGGTGGAAGGAGGGAGAGGGGGCAGGGGAGTATATAAAACAGAGACATCATGGCAAGCCATTCATTCTTTTATCAGTAGTCCTACAGCAACCGACTCCCTCACTCAGGATCACAGCATTAATCCATTCATGAGCCGGAGCCCTCACAACTTGCTCACCTCCTAAAGGTCCCCCTCCTCAACCCTGTCCTTCCCCATTGCAGCCTGAACTCTGAAGAGGACATGGAAACCATAGCAGGGGCACACACAAGCTGGAGGCCACGCCACGGTAATGTGACATGGCAATGATACAGGAGAGAACTGACGACAGAGGTAAACGCAAGGGGCGTTTTCAGGGGGTCCATGTACTCCTGCCTGCTTAATTCCCCATGCTGCTAAGCTCTTGCTTCCTGTGATTAGCTCTCTCATAAAAGTCTAAGTTGAGGGGTTGGGGATTTAGCTCAGTGGTAGAGCGCTTGCCTAGCAATCGCAAAGCCCTGGGTTGGGTCCTCAGCTCCGAAAACAAACAAACAAACAAACAAACAAACAAACAAAAAACCAAAAAACCAAAAAATAAAAAAAAATTTAAGTTGATTGACTTCTAGGAGGTGGGAGGGAAACTGTATGTGCATGCGTAAGAGCGGAGGCAGTCGAGTGTGTGTGTGTGCGTGTGTGTGTGTGTGTGTGTGTGTGCATGTGTGTCTGTGTGTGTGCATGTGTGCATGCATGTGTGCCTGTGTGCCTGTGTGTGTGTGCATGTGTGTGTGTGCCTGTGCGTGTGTGGCTGTGTGTGTGTGCCTGTGTGTGTGTGTGTGTCTGTGTGTGCGTGTGTCTGTGTGTGCCTGTGTCTGTGTGTGCTGTGTGTGCCTGTGTGTGTGTGTGTGCCTGTGTGTGTGTGTGTGTGTGTGTGTGTGTGTGTGTGTGCCTGTGTGTGTGTGCCTGTGTGTGTGTGTGTGTGTGTGTGCTGTGTGTGTGTGTGTGTGTGCCTGTGTGTCCCTGTTTGTGTGCCTGTGTGTGTGTGTGTGCCTGTGTGTGTGTCTGTGTGTGTGCATGTGTGCCTGTGTGTGTGTCTGTGTGCATGTGTGCCTGTGTGTGTGCGTGCCTGTGTGTGAACGCACGCGCGCACACACACATGCACTTTTGCTTGCAAGTGGTGGGGGGCTGGGGGTCTGAGCAGTTTTCCAAGATTCCCCAGAATACGGAAGGCTTGTGGTGCATATGGGAGATCTGACAAGAACAGCAGAAGGTGAGGAAATGGCTGGAAGCAACACTAATGCCACTCCATCTGGAAAGAGGGGTACTGTTTAGTACGTCTGGAACGCATTATTTCTGCAAATAGCTCAACCTCTACCAACTTTCAGGCAGGGATCCCGGTCGATGCCAAAACGAGCTCTCCCTGACGGTAGTGTGGTGGGAGACGCTGAGCAAATGAACTAATAGCACAAAGCAGGAAATCTGTAGAGATGGCAGCCGTGAAGGTACCACACAGCAAGCACCTGCCTCTCTCCAAAAAGACAGCCTGGGTTTCACATCACATTAGGCTGGGGCCGCGCCGGGGGAGGGCTCAACCTGGTGGGATTTGGAGCTCAGCAGCCATTTCCAACAATTTCTCACAATTTCTGGGCTCAGAAAAGCCCCAAATAGAGTTAGCCAAATGGCTTTCCTGCATTGATTTTTATACCCGTGGGTATTTTGAAGGAAATTAAATCCATGTGTTTCTGATTCGGTTGCCATTAGCACGAGAACGTTGGGGTTTTTTTTTTTTCTTTGAGAGTTATAGCGTGCGCTGGGTGCCTTCGCGCTGTGCTGCTTAAATGCTATAAAACCGTCTAGCCAGACATGGAGGTACGGGGAACCGGGTGTGCTGCTGCAAGCCATTTCCCTGCCTGTCCAGAAGGCAACATGTTTTTGTCATTTGCATCCTCTCTGAATGTAGCACAACATGTTTTCTTGTGCCTGTTAATCATCTATCATTTCCAATTTGAATGAAGCAGTATTAGTATAGATGATGAGAAATTACCGTTAACCACTAAGAGCTGGGTGGGAGTTCTTCAAAGGAAAGTAGCCACAAAGACTGGCATGGTGTCCTAGTCCCTGGGCAAAGGAGTCAGTGGTGCTGGAGCCCCAGGATGGTCCACGAGGGCTACGTGGTAATATCACCCCGGCAGGTGAGCCTCTGTGGGAAAAGCCTC
>NC_046154.1:134440666-134503166 GCF_011064425.1 Rattus rattus | reverse complement strand
CGCTTTGATTTGCCTTGACTTTGGTTAACCTTGACAAACTCATTGGAAAACAGTTCCCCTGGTTTCCCTCCATCCACACTGTCACCTGAGGTGCCTTGCTCCTCATTTGCAACAGGGGGGTGAGGGTGGGGGGAAAAGAGGGTCTGTTTCAAGCACAGCTGGTGGCAATTTTGCTCTGAATTCAGTGAATTCAGAGGCTGTGGAGCAAACAGAAAATTTCATGCTTCGGCCAAAGCAGTGGCCAACAGAGCTTTGGTAATTTACATGGTGTGTCCACAACCTGCTTCCCATGAAATTGCCTGCTAGTGTGGACAAGCTGGGGAGTCGTCATCAAGCTGTTTTCTTGAAGGCTGTCTCAATGCCTTGAGTCTGGTTCTCTTGTTTTGTATGTTTTGTACAGCTTTGGTCTATACTCTCCTCTGAAAGCCAGCAGTAGACTGCTTACCAAGGCCAGTCTTACTTCATCACTTAAGTAGCTCAAAAGCAGTGGCTGGCAAGATGCTCAGGGATAAATGCCTGTCTAGCATTCACGAGGCCCCAGCTTCCTTTCCTAGCACCACAAAACCCAAAGCAAACAAGAGCTGTTGCAGATGTCCCTTGTGTCCTGGCAAGGGCAGTGCTCCTGATGGAACGCAGTTGCCTAATCCAGTCTAGAATTTAACCCAAGACACAAGCACCATTGGAGACCTGCCAGTGCTTCTAATAGAGGTAAAATAAGTATTTCTAGTGCTTCTGTCCACCAAGAGAGAACCCCAGACTCCATTTAGACTTAATGGAACAACTCATGATTTAGATTCAAGTGAAAACAAGCAAGCAAGCAAACAAAAATCCCCTTCTCAATGGTCGGAATCAAGAAGGTAGACGCAACTGTCACTAGAATGAAGAGGGTAGACGCAATTGTCACTAAGGATTCACTAGGTCTACATTTTCCAATGGCGGCTGGAAACTGAGACCATTTGTTTGTTCTCCTTCAATCAAGGACAATCTCATTCTCTCTTGATTGTTCCAGAGATAGTGGTTACAATGTTCTCTTCTCTTTGCTACATTTAAACAAATCCTAGTCTATTTTGCCTTTCCTCAGAAGAGCCTTTACCACGAATGTATCTATCCATCCGCATGCACTTGCATCAACTTGTCCAGGGGAGTTGAACAACCATCTAGTTACTCCTGGTAGGGCACCAGTGCATTTAATTGCAGATACTTACAGATTCATTGGCAACTTATGGGTGCTTAAACCACTGAAGAAAATGCTTCCCCACCAGCTTATTTATATCCCCAGAGAGAGCTAGGACTGCATAAGCCCCTACCCTCTCTCTATGAACATTAATGAGCCCAACCTTGTGTGGAACACCTTTGGGCAACATAGCTATTGACCAGTATTGAGTGGTACATGGCTTTCCACAGTCACCTGCGTGCCCGTGAATTTTTGGGACCTTCTCCAAGGCCTTCATGTCACCCACCTGTCACACCACTAACCGAAACCCTAAAGAAGTCTAAACACAGTGGTGCTGTGGGCTGTATTGGGGTGTAAGAGCTTCTGCCTTTCCAAGCTGTGTTCTAAAAGCTAACATTTCAGGACATTTGCAACCCATCACCTTCTTTAATTAGGGCCTTTCTGAGCTGAGGCAACATAACTATGCTATAAACATGGTGGTCAGCAACTAATGCCCTGGACCCAGTCCCCCGCTGGCTGTGCAGAGAGGCCAGTCAGATGGCCTGGAGACATTGCTGGCAGCTACTACTGCTCCTCGTATTTGGAAATGAAGGACCATAAATGGTGGCTGCCTTCCAATATGTAAATGAATAAATGAATAAATAAATAAATAAATAAATAAATAAATAAATAAATAAATGTAGAGAATGTTGACCCTGGCTTCCCTGACAGACAGTAGCCAGCTTCTGAGTTCACGTTGGGGGAGAGGGAAGAGAGAAGGGTACTGAATAGGTTTTTGAGCAGTAGCCTCAGATCTGCTTGGAACCTCGCCTCATTTTGGAAATCTTTCAATTGGCTTTCTGGCCCTTGCTGGAAAGTGAAACTGTTCTGTCAGACATGAGACTGTGCGAGCGCATTCACAATAATTATCAGCGATATCCTGAGATGGAGCCATTTGTGAGGATGAGCTGTTGTCAGCAGATACTTCAGCTACGGTTTGGAATCGTGGCTCAGCTCCTGGGAGAGTGTGTGCTCAGTCTGCAGGCTGCTTCCAGGCAGTTTAAGGTGCTGAACACACACACACACACACACACACACACACAGACACATACAGAGACACACTCATACACAGACAGACATACAAACACACATACTCAGAAAACAGAAACACACACAGAGACACACAATCACATACACACGTAGACACACACTCATAGACAGACACAAGGACATGCATACTCATACACAACATGGACACTTACATATAGACATATACATTGGCACACAGACACGTACTCTAATACAAGATACACATACTCACACACAAACACACACACACACACACACACATTTTAAGAATCTCAACTCTGGGCTTGATCTTGTCAGTCCACAGGTTTGCAGCCCCTGTCTCTCTAATTCCGTGCATCGTACAAGTTTTTAGTCAGTCAAGATGGTAGCACCGTTCAATGTGTAGAAGGAAATGTCTTGTTTATGTTTCTGCCTGTCATTTCAGAAGATACAAATACCCGTGGAACAACTGAATGAACCCGAGACTTCTTTTCTAGACCCCACAACCCTGCTGCTTCTGGATTTTGAATCCGTCCAGAGCCACACTTCCCAGAACCCTTAGCATCGCCATCGCGTAGATGCCATAGATACCGTAGACACCGTAGACACTGTAGACACCGTCCGTAGACACCGTAGACACCGTAGACACCGTAGATACCGTAGATACGGCTTTCACTTGGCTCATGTGTCTCCTTTTCTTGTTATGGGTCACACGACTAATGCACGCTACAGACTTTTCCCACCTTTTCACTTTATTTCACTGCGTTCTCGTTCCTTCTCTCCCCCTTTCTTGAGAAATTTCAAGAGAGTTCAGTGTAAACAATTGAGAAACTCTAACAGAAGCCGAGGGCAGAGAGGAGAGGGCAAAGGGCTAACGAGGAGGGGCCAAGCCCAGTGCCTTCTCTTGAGACCCAGTGGGAAGGCTGTCTCCTGGGCAAAGCCTCCAGTCTTAAAAGACCAGCATGTTTCCTTTTGGCAGCTGACCTGCCAAGAATTAACCCTTTGAGAAACTGCCCGTATGGTTTGGTTACTGCTTTTCTTTACAGTGTCAGATCTTGTTTACCTGTTAAGGCATGGGTGTGAGGTCCAATATTAGTGTAATGGGCTATATAGTTTGCTACCAGTTTTCACCAGTTTAGATATCACTGCTTTCCCAGAATGCTATCAAAGTACCTGAACAACTTCCTACTACCGGTTTCAAGATGAGATAGTCACATAAAGAGGGGAATTCTCTTTTCCCAGAAGGGCTCTTGTCAGAAGTCAGGTTCCAAAGAACTGTGGATTAGGCCTGGAAGTTTCCGAGGACCACTTTCGGTTTGGGGGTTGGTGAGGTAGCTAATGCCATGCTGTTTCCTAGCAACCCCTACCCCTCAAACCCCCCACCCCCGCACCACCACCACTACAAAGAGACAGGAGCCTAGTTTCTTCCCCTTGGGTTCCTAATATGCTTCTGTTATTTATATCTTTAATTGTGCGAGAGTACCCAGAATGGTAAAAACCGAACAAGTGGATAAATTTAAAAATTAAAAAAAAAAAAAAAAAATCCTAGTTGCTGATGTCTGACTTCCCGTGTTCGCGTTGTTGCTACTCTTGTTGCTTTGGGTTTTTGTTTTGCTTCTCGAATGTTGTTGTTTTCCAGGAAAGCTGTCGTTTATCGTGAGAACAGGAGCAGCCATGTGTTGATTTTTCTGGATTCCTTTTGGCGACTGTCCCAGTGCTAATGAAGGCCCTTCCAAAGTGCTAACGAGCTGGTGCCAAAATCAGTTACGCCGAAAACAATGGAGCCGCATAGCATGCAGACAGCGTGGATACCCGCATTTGCACACACGTGCGCACGCACACACAGATTTAAAATAGTATGTTCGTGTGCAACTTCCCGCGTGCAAATCAGACATAGCCATGCACGCCAACATGATGTGCACGTTGGAACTTCACAAAGGAGAATGGGAAGGTTCCTTTTATGAAACGACTAATATTTGGTTGCAGAAATCATTCCCAGCTCAAAGGAGGAGCAAAGTTTCTAGATTTTTCTGGGCACGAATTTTCTAGCTGGGAAACTAGAAATGCACGCTCATTAATGTAAACAATGTAAGGTGTAATGTCCGCGTGGCTATGGATTTTATTTTACTGAAAGGAAGATCCTGCTCTAAGAAGCACCCGGGCACTGCTTAGTTTAGGATTGGCCCCCCTGGCTGATTTTAGTAAAGTCACCAGCACTGATCTTTGAGCCCTTTTAAGGTGGTATTTTGTGGCTGGGGCTCTCTCCGGTTTCCATGGGTTTTCCTTGAGCCTTTCTCTCAGTGTGTAATTATTCTCGCCTCAATTTGTTTACACAGCTTGGAGATGGGGACAGAGTTCTCTGGCGACCGTGCAACTGCAGCAATCAGCGTAAAGAGAAGCATTTAGATGCTATAAAACCTAACAGCCCGGCATGCACCATTACATAGCAGTTACCGAAATTTAGTAAATTAAATTAAATAATTTTAAATAAATTGATTTCAGGGATTTAAAAACTCATCTCTGTGGAATCTAGTTGTCAGTTTTTTTATTTTTATTATTGTTCATCAAGTACAATTTATGTTTTTTAATGAATCAAAATCCCTCTTCCGCCACCTAGTCCAAAGTAGCTCTCGGTACCCTCGATTGAGTCGGTAGCTTCGTGCGCCATCTTCCGGCGGCGTCTAGTACCACGGCCGCGAGGCATCACGCCAACCCTGGGCTGCGGAGTTGGGGGAGTCGCGGCGACAGCCAGGGTGGCCACGTCTCACGGTCTTTGCAAAAATTCACGGTTAGGACGATGCTCGAAGGTAATGCGTAAACTGCTCCCGTGGGCTTTGTCATTGTGGGTCACCCTGAAGCACGGGGACAGCCCAGAGAGACTTTGGCTGTGGAGGCTGGAGGTTTGTTTTCTGTCAGTGGACGCCTGCCCTCCCTCTCCTTCATTACCGCCTGGATGAGATTGACCTGCTGTTTGCCCGGCATCGCCGCGAAGCCAGCCGTCCCTCCGCACCCACAGCCTTTCTCTGCTCCAGCACAGCTCCGTTCCAATGGGGCCGCTGCATGTTTAGACGCACAGCCCAGATAAAGACCTGTGGGGTTTTAAATATTTTATTTCCCTTTCTGAAACGATCAAAGTCATGTGTGATTGGGATAATGGCGAGCCGCGCCTTGTTTTTAAGGCTATTTTTTTTTTTACATGTATGGTTAATCTGACGATAGTTTAACAAATAAAAAACCATCAGATGATACTGATAGGGGTTGAAGGAGAGGGAAATCCTTTCCTTAGCAGCACTGAAGCAGCTAGACGTATCTCGTTTCGGTAAAGTGCCACCTACGTCTTTCCCCACGTACTCTGGGTTGTAATCCAGCGCACCCACGTACAATGGCTAATAATCCAAACCTCCGGGAAAGGAATCCTCCCCCCTCTAGTTGGACCTCTCTTCTAGCTTCTAGGCAGAAGGCAGAGTGGGGAACTGAGCGCCTGAGTGCTTTCCCGGTTAACAACTGGCTTGTCCCCTCCCCCACTACAACGCTTCAGCGCAGCAACAGATGGTGTTGGTTTTTTTTTTTTTTTTTCCTTCTGAGTTTAAGATGGTTCATTTTGTGCTTTCTCGGGAGAAAGATGAAGATTAACTCCACTCCATCGTGAGTAAGAGTAAAGGAAAAAAATGTGATATCTTCTAAGAAAAAAAAAAAAAACCAAAAAAACCCTTTATCTTGCCCATGTGTGGTCAGTGCCCTCTTTGTCGTCTTCAAGTGGGAGTCTCTTCTCTCTTACACTTTTTTCCCTTTCCCGCCATGTACCTCTGCTTCCTTCCTTCCTAGGCATGTACTTTCCGTGTCTGTACAGAAAAGAAGGGTAAGGAAAAGTTGTCTGATAATGTATAGTTCTGTGCATGTTACGGTCTCTGGAGATTTTGAAGGCTGTTTTACTCTTTCAAGCAAATGATAAAACAAAGTATCGGTGTCAGGAACAGGGCTGGAGAGGCGGCTCGGCGGGAAAAGGCACTTTTCCCAGCAGACAACCTCCGTTTGATTCCAGACTACCACATGGTGGAAAGAAAGAACAGACTCCCCGAAACTGTTCTCTGACCTTCCTCCACACCTGCATCGTGATACTCAAGCGCTTTCACCGCACCCCCAGACCCGAGGGAGAGAAGGATTCAGACTCACACATTAAATAAATAACATTTAATAAAATCTAATAGAGAACAGAAATCACACAAAGGCAAATTCAAGAAAATAGGATTAAGGCTGAACGTGGTGGCCTAGGCCTACAAACCCAGACATTGAAAAGCCGAGGCAGGAGGTAGGCTATGCGTTTAAAGTCCATCTGAACTAAAGAATGAGACCTCTTCCTCTCTCAGGAAGCAAGCAAGCAAACAATCAAAAAAACAAAAACAAAAACAAAAACAAAAACAAAAACAAAAGCAACCAAAACAAACCAAGCAATACAATACAAGCTGGCATGGTAACATGTGTCTGCCAGTAATGCTAGAGTTTGGAAGGTTGGTTTTAGAGTGAGTTCACTGTTCAGCTGATCTAACGTTAGGAAGAAGAAACAATCAGCCTGAAGGCGGTGGGCACGCTTCAGTTGTCTTGTATTCAAGTAGCACCCGGGTATAAAAAGAAGAAATGGCATCAGATGGTCTTGCTACCAATAATACAATTATTTACTTATTTAAGATGTTTTTTGAGGTAGTCTCATAATATAGCCCCAAGCTGGTCTCTTTGGCCTTAGTCCTCAGTGCTAATATTAAAGTTCTGTGCCAGCAAGATCAGCCTCCAGCCTTAAAGGAGCGCCTTCCCCCCAGACACGAAGATGTAAAAAGGCAAAACAAAGCAAAATGAAACAATACAAGAATCTGTTACACGTTAAGGTTGAACTGCCCTTTCTCCATCTGCTAACTGAGGGCCAGTTCTTCTCAGCTCCTGGTCTTGTATGTCATTCATAACATTTAATGCAGTTACACTGTCATTCAAGTGTCCTTGGTTCCAGACCCGCCACAGGAGGCATGCTCCTAAGCGCTTTGCACTTGGTCAGCCCCTGGGCTAATCTGAGAGCTTGGCACTGCCTTCCTCCTCAGTCCCTCGGTGCTATGAGCTGCTAGTCCTAATCTCATGCAGTCATTTACTTGACTTCTTTTTCCCCACTTAAAAAGGGAGGCAAAGAAACAGGCATCAACGAGGCCTTTCAGACTCCCTGTTTGTCTGTCTCTTTATGAAGAAACCCAGAAACAAAGTGACTTTGTGCTTTTCTGAAACGAGAACACCTTCAGGAGAGTGTTACACGCTGAACGGAACCCCCTGCCTCAATTCCCATGCTGAATTCCTCCTTGGTAGCTTGGAAGGACACCTTATCTGGAGACAGGGTCTTTATAGAGACGGATAAGCTAAAATGAGGTCATTAGAGCTCATTCCAATCCAGTCTGAATGGTGGCCTTGTAAGAAGGGGAAGTTTAGACATGTTTAGAGAGACAGCTGTGTGGGGGGCAGAAGGAGAAGATGTTGGCCACCTACAAGCTAAGGAGAGAGGCCTCAAGGGATTTTCTTAGCGTTCTTAGAAGGAGACAGCCCTGCTGGCAATTTGACTCTAGTGGGGTTTTTTTTGCGGGGGGAGGGGGGATATGGGAGGCGAGGCAGCAAATTTCCGTCGTGTAAGCCAAATTCATAGTTGAGGTTTTTGTTGCTGGGGTCAAAGCATCTTACAGAAAGAAAGATTTGTTTTGGCTCCCTGTTTCAGAGGGTTTCAGCCAGCTGCAGCAGGGTCAGGCGGGATAGAGCAGACCATAGCTGGTAGCTGCAGCACGTGACAGATGTTCCTCATCTCCGACAGAGGAGGAGGAAGCAGAGGACGAGGTTGAAGGCAGGGACCAGGCGATGACTTTCAAAGATGGACTCCAGTAACCTCCCAAGACAGTACCAGCTGAGGAACAAGCACTTAAAACACTGTTCATGGGGACCTGGCGGACTCTAAGCCCAGCACCGTCTCAGCCCCTTTTAACGGCAGCCTTTGTAAATTAGTGTAGAGCAGAGGACAGCACCGGGTGCTTGTTTATTTCTGAATTCAAAACAAAACAACAACCAAAGAACAAACAAACAAAACTCCCAAAAAAACTAAAACACACACACACACACACACACACACACACACACACACACACACACACCAAAACCAAAACCAAAACCAAAACCAAAACTTTCTCCAGCAGGGAATTTTTGGAATGCCTTGGGAAGTCCTCAACAGTGTGTTAAAAGAGGTTCTGCCCAACTGAGCTGTACACTGTGCTACAGCCACAGCCTAGGTTTCTTGAGGCACTGTTGCCATGTGCAGACCATTCCTGTAAATGGGAAGAAACACCTTTTATAAAGCTCCACAGATCTGGGCCCCAAAAGCGCTCTCCGGATAACCAACTAAAAACTTCCAGACCATCCTACCTCATGGGTTTCTCTCACAAACCGTTAATACATTTTGAACAGAGACCGCCCCCCGCCCCCCGAACCTGTAAACCTAACCTCCGAGGGTGCATCTGTCCAGGCCACCCAGATGGAAGTCTCAGGTGAGAGCTTTTTGTGTGTGCACTTGAAAGGTGAGCCGCCCCTCAACAGATGCTCTCTATAGGCCTGCCTGACTGGTCTTTTCATCAGTGCAGCTGTGTTCCCCAGGGAGCGCTTGGTCAAATGCTAATTCTTTGCTGGATGCCGTGGCATTGGGCTGATTCCATATGGTGTTCCTGTTCACAGGCATCGGAGAGAAGCCCAGCGCACTTCCTATCCGTAGAGCACACTCAGCACAGCAGCAACAGGCGGGGTTTGTAGAAAAGGAGACGCATACCCACAGATTTTAGCCTCACTTAGGTCTCTCTGTTTTATTTTTGTTTTTAGGTGTGTGTGTGTGTGTGTGTGTGTGTGTGTGTGTGTGTGTGTGTGTGTGCACGCCATGTCATGGTGCACGTGTGACAGTTGGAAGACATCCTTGGGTGTCAGTCTTCACTGTCTACCTTGTTTGAGAAGGGTTCTTGTTCACTGCTGTCTATGGCTGCCTGGCGACTGGCTTTCTCCATTTTGAGGATCTGACACCAGACCCACTGGCTTACGTGACAAATGACTTACTCACCAAGCTAGCTCCCCAGCCTCTAGATTTGGCTTTTAATCTGAGGTCAGTTAGCACCTCAACACCAAGTCCTATCATGAGAATCCAGTCTCATTGAAAAGGGTTGTAGGACATTTTTGTTTGCTTCGTGTGGATAGAGCTCAAGATGAGTCTGGAGATGGACAGAGGAGAGGGGCCAAGCGGGACAAAGCAATGTACTTTATATGGATTTATCACAAAGTCCTGTAGACGTTCGGGAAGTCAACAACGAAACCTGTTTATCTTTTTGTACAAGTGATATATGTGAATAAAATTATAAGAAAAGAAGAATCAGATATTGGTACCAGTGTGCTTTGAAGACTCTAGGAGATTACCCATGATTGCGGATCACGGTAGCTGCCTTCCATAAGCCTTTAGTAACGAAGAAGAAATCATGCTGAGTTTTCCTCAGATTACCATTGCCTTGTGCCTGTTCCATTGGGGCAAAGAACACGTGAAGGGGACGAGTGTGGTGGAGCACCCAAGTCATAGGTCAGCCACAGAGCACGACACCCTGTACCTCATGACACACAGTGTCTTCCTGACAAAAGCCAGCACACGTGCGTGCTAACCTGGATCTGTACTTCACGGTAGGCTTTTCAACTGTCATTTGTTAGACTGACTTCACACACACACACACACACACACACACACACACACACAGACATGCACACACACACACAGAATTCATTAGGTGTAAGGCATTTGCTCTCCGGGTTTTGGATTAAAGACTGGGAAAGCTAATCAAATGTCAAAAACCAGAGCATGATTAATAAATGAATAAAATGATTCACCTATTAAAATGGCATCTTTGTCACTTTCACTTGGGTTCACGCTGTAAGACCCTATAAAGACAAAGGTCACGGTCTAACCCATTTAAAAATAACCGTGCTTTCTCTGTAGAGAACTCTGGGGTCAAATTGAAGAGGTTCAACCACTTCGTGCTTTTCCTTCTTTGGTGGGCTCTGCCTGTCCTTCTGCCTATTGCCACCCGAGAGCTGACAGGTGGTATTTTCGTAGCTCATGCCTGGCTACAATATGACACACATGTACACTGGCTTCCATGTCCATTTGTCACCAGGATATGTGTCATCTATGCCAAGCGTGTACACGTGAAGTCACATGACTTCAGCTATCACTCCACCCAAGGCAGCGTCCTCCTGCTGTTCACGTTTAAAAACAAACAGACATGGTTTTGTTCACTGGCGACTAGACTGCTTCACGAGAAGACGTGCTAAATGGCCGAAGGGAGATGTTCCTGCTCTCACAGAAGAGAGCATGATGCTGATTTTCCTCTCTGGATTGCATGAGATGAGTGCGATGCAAAAATATCATACATTTCATCACCACAGAGGCAGCTCTGAATTCTGTACACATAATGACGGGCTAACAGCTGCAGCTGCAAGGTGACATCCTTAAAGGTAAAGACACTGAGGTATTGATTAGGCAAATCTATTTGCAAGGTGGTGGCGATGTATAGACAGGAGCATGTGGTGGCAGAGAAGCCCGAGAGTGTGAGCATTAGAAATACCTCACACGGTTCATAAATAATAATAATTATAATAAAGACTCTGCCCGTGGCTTAAGGAACCAAGTAATATGAATTGATTGTTAACATTTCGCCTTAAAGATGGATTAAATTAAGTCTGAATCACACAGTAATTTTTATGAAAGTACTGTACATATGACATCAAAATTAATGCCAAATGAATTCATTACGAGTGAGATAATTACAACGAATATCCAATAAATTAGGGACGGCAGGGCATTTAGAATCCGAGGCACTAAAGTACAGTGTTAGAGTCAAAAGTGTTAGTACAGAGGGGATCGCCTTACCTCAAGATCCGGCCTCTGAGTTCCTTGGTCTTTCAAATTGAGTGTTACCAGGGCTGTGAATGACTGTGCTGGCTCCACTGGACAGGAGAAGGCACGAGGTCTTTGTTCAGTGACGCTCTTCCAGAGAATTCTTAATGCAGAAATGCGGATGAGTTGAGTAAACAACTGGTCTCGGTGAACAAGGGGTCGAGTTTTGCGGTCATCCCTCTTGCCTGCTGGCCAGACCCATTGGGCCCCGGAGGAAGCATTCCCTGGTCCATGAGGGGCTCGGTACAATTCTTGCACATCGCAGGGGTTCATGTTGGAGTGTGGAGATGCTGAGGGCCTTTGTCAGGAGTTCCCTCAGTCTTGTGCCTGAGCCACAGGAATAGGAAATGGCTGTAAGTGTCAGGCTGGCGCTGATTAGGTGGGCGATGCTAAGTGCATGAAGAGAGGGCTATGGCTCTCTGAAAGAGATCAGATTTCTGTTTGACAAACAATTGCTGGGTTTGGTGGTCTAAGACCAAGATCCCAGAATTGAGGAAGTGGAGGTAAGAAGACCATGAATTTAAAATCAGCCTTGGGTCTCTGGTGAGTTCAAGGTCATACCTGGGATACTTGAGAACCTCTGAACAACCAGAACACCCCCATCCCCACCCCCAAACAACAACAGAAACAAAACCAAGGGCTGGGGATGTAACACTTGCCTAGCACATACACGGCCCTGAGTTTAACCCCTAGTGTTGCAAACAAACAAACAAAATATCAAACAACCAACCAAGCCAAACCAACCCCCCAAAAGACACCTGCCCCTCCAAACCTCCAAACCTCCACTGAGTTGCTACAAGTCAGGAAAGGTGTCGAAAATCACTCAGAATGTGAGCGAAGGCTGCGGAGTCTACCCTGGGTCCCCTTGCCACCATCATTCGTCTCTGGGTAATAGAATGTCGTAAAATATCTAAAACATGCCAATGAGATAACGTTCCCTAAGTGTCTGGGTTGCTGCAAAGGCCAGAGTCACATTGTATCAGGGAATTTGCTGGAAGTTCAAAAAAAGCAAGGGGGAGAGAGGGAGGGGGAGGAGAAGGGAGACAGAGCGAGTGAAGATGCTGGTAAAAGAGACACTGAGAGAAGGAGGGAGCTGAAGGGAGATATTCCAATTCAGGGCTGAGGGTTCACAATCAGGGCTGCTCTCCCTGTTTACCCTCCTCACCCCCTGGGTGTTGGCAATGACAGAACAGCAGGTCAGAGTCGATTGCCAACACTGAGCATTGCTATTGGGACCCATTTCTGTGCCACATACTTGGATTATGTTAAGTCAGCCTCGTGGTGGGGACTCCCAGTCCCTTTAACTCACATAGTGGATGTGACAAGGATGTGGGTCTGGGGTTGTTTTAATACGCACTGCCTCAGCCAGTGTGGTTTAATAACTACTCTATGACAACTGTGAGCCTTAGACAGAGGGGGCTCTTCTACATCTAGTCTGCTGTAGAAAGGTCTAGAAGATGTCTTCTAGTTCCCGCAGAAGTGGCGGACGGCACCGGAGTTCTCCTGAAGGCCGTGCGCAGGCCAGCCTCAGGACTCACGAGGATGGTTCTTAGACGTCAGATGGGCTGTGTATGGCTGTGCAGGGCAGCCGTGCGCTGGACCCTGTGATCTGTTCTCATGCCTGTGTCCAACCACCCTCGGAAGCAAGGAGATCCCGCTTTAAACATATCTTATTCAGAAATAAATTCAATATTGCAGAATATGTGGGGTGTTTTGTTTTGTTTTTTTTTTTTTCCAGGAAATTTCCAACCTCTTGGAAAGAAAAGGAGGAGCCCGGCAATTTCCTCAGTCTTAACCCAAATGTGTTTGAGAGAAAGATTATCTTGAACTGGCAAGAATAAATTTTCCATCTGTTTGGGAAAGGGAAGTTTGAAGGCTAATCAGATCTGGTGAGTTTTACACACTCTGCTAGCAATTGCTGAGTGAAGTCAGGCTTCCACGGACGTGTGGAAAACAGTGACGGAGTGACATGGAGAGGAACCTGTGAGACGTACTGAGAAGGTAGCAGCCAGATGGCACGCCATTCATTCACACAGCCTGTATTTACCAAGCACATCCTGTGTGCCAGGGTCCAGGCTTCCCAAGGTACCGATATAGTTCCTGACAGAAAGAATGGCTCCTCTCTTACCTGAACATCCTCATACTCACCCCTGTGAAGGTGAGATACGATGATGTGGTTTTGGGAGTCTAGCATCCATGACCAAACCTTATCCTGGTTTGTAACCGGATGAATTGTGAACATTCTTAGGGCTTCAGATTCCTCATTTACAACCGAAACATCCAAGACCTTCCAGATCTGATATGTCTTTTTGGGGGGATAGCATGGTTTTGATACAGCCCAGGTTGGTCCTGCTGCTTTAAGCACCTGACTACAGGGATTACAGTGTTCTAGGATCATACACATGGGCCGCCATGGCTGGCTCCCACGCTGAAACTTGATTGTTGACCTAATACTCGCCAAAAATTCTGTGCCACGAAGCTTCATTTCCTAAGGAAATTCCTAGAAATAGTTTGTGAATTTGCCGTTAGACTACGTGTAGACAATGTATAAGAAACATACACATAACTGCAGCTTTCAGGAGGCAGAACAGAGGATCACAGATCTGAGCTAACTTGTGATACAGAACAAGCCTAGGATGCCGAGAGATGTAAACAAAACAAAACAAAAAAGCAAACTACCTGAAATAAACAAACAGTAAAAAAAAAAAAAGAAAAGAGAGAAAGAAACATAAATGAACTCCTTTAGACTCTAGTCACCTAGCAAAACTATCTTACTATGTTTATTCATATATCTAAAAGCCAACCAAACTAAAAGCCAACTCCAATATCTGAAACATTTGTGATTCCAAATATCCCTGGTAACCACCACTTCCATATGGGGCTGTCTTGCAGTAAATGAGATCACCTGTTGAAGATCTAGAATAAGTAAATTTCAAGTTCTAAGCAACTCAGCAAATGGGAGTGACTATGGCCGACAGAAAAGAACACCAGAGAGTTGAAGGAAAGGATCTTACTTTGGCTGAAGCTATGAGTGTGGGTAGCCAGTTCCAGGCTGAAGATGGGGGAAGACGGAGTTGACCAAGACAGCCACAGGAAAGGAGAAGGTGCTCATGGACGTCACTTCTCCTGGTGCAGCTTCTGGTGGTTGGGAAGTCCACCCCGCAGAGCATCTGTTTCCAGACCCTTCTTGAATGTTCACTGGAGCCATCTCAAGAAGCGGACCCTCCTAGAACTAGGCTAGCCCTCCTCATCTTCGAAGGAAGTAGATTCATCCCGACCTTTTCTGGGCCAGCTCTCTCCTATTCCCTACCCTTCCGCCTCTTGGCTTTTGCATGAAGAACCCCAGAGCAAAGTTCTAAGCAGGAAGTCACTGGACCGCTGCAGCAGAATAATTCATCATGCTCCAATCTTCTCTGCCTATGAGGAAAACCATATTTCATTCCCTCAGGCTTTGAGGTGTTGTTCTCTCGTTATTCTCTCTTCAGAATGGTGGATGAACAGAACTGCGCAGCCAAGGAAATAAGCCAAGCAAATTGCAAAGTTCCTGGACATTCAGGGTCCTGAAGTCTAGCAGCATGAGCAGATAAATAATTTGATAGCCATGGAGTTCTCTATAGCCAGGTGGGGCTTAGGGAGGAGCAGGCTTCCGTTCAAGCGATACAACATCTATCGGCATGTTGTATGACTCATGGGGGGGTATTGCATAGTAAAGATGCTATGCAGTACAAGAGGGTGAGTAAGGTTTTCTGGATGGGGTAAAAGGGGTCAAGGGGGGACAAGAGGATAAACCATGGAGGTGATGTTGGGGTGGAAGTTTTGATTTTCGGGTGAAGATACATAATCTTCACAGAGGGTCAGAGGGACTGTGGATTAATGAGACAGAGGTGTGAGAAATGTGGTGCAAAGCAGTTATAAATGTTGGCCCAGGAATCAGAGTCTAGGCCTGGGGGATACAAGGAGTAACAAGGAAGATGGAACCCTGGCTTTGGGAAGAGCAGCTTTCATCTTGAGAGGAGACCGTGATGTGGGACAGTTGGACATCATGTGACAGAGCAGGAAGGGTCTTGGGTTAACACATCCCTACACTGTGACTTTTATCCTTTGAGTGCTCATTGCTGTGTCTGCTCATTTCCGGTGTCAGACTGGAGATCAAAGCAGATATCGTGCACACCCATAATCCTAATACTTGAGAGACCGAGGGCTATGAATTTACCCCCAGCCTGAGCTACATAGCAAGACCTTGTCTTTAAAGAGCAAGGTTGGGGACTTGACTGGAGGTAGAGTGCTTGGCTGGTGTGTACCGTGGTCAATCCCTACATGAAAACAAACCCAGAAAGTAACCCTGGAGAGAAAACGTGGCTATGTACTGATCTCACCAATGTCCTGCTCCCCTGTCTTGTTGGCCACTGCACATTAGAGTCTTGTCTATCTATAACCCGTCCTCGCAACCACTCAGTGGGAGGCCTGTGCTGCAGCTCTCTCATGACAGAGCAGTGGAGAACATCACCGGAGGATAGGCAAGCATTCGTCACCAGCAGGCTTGGAGGACTCAGGAAACACTGCAGGCTTCCAGGCCACGACGATAGGTGAAATGCAAACTGAAGGACACCAGAGAATGCTTCTCTCCATGTGTAGCATGGTCCTTCCACGTTAGGCATCTGACCTGTGAGATGACATTGAAAAGAAGTTGTCTACTTGTGTGCTTCTTCTTCTGTGGCCTCTGGCTTCAAAGCCTCCTTTATTCTTAAGTAAAATCGCCATGCAACTGGACAAAATGTAATCCCATGTGGGAAGCCTCCCAAGGAATATCATTCCAATACCATCAAATCCAAAAGCCATGGACTGCAACCACTTACTAATTGTGTTGGGGACCTAGGCACAAGGTCTGTATTCTAGCTGTCCACAGTTTCACCCTGGTGTCTCCAAGCATGCTCTTTTCCGTTAGATACCAATCACATGCCTTTGTGTGCTTGGCCAGAGCAGTACAGGGCTGACTCTAGTACAGAGAAGTGGGAAGGATATGACCCAGGGGGAGGTTGGGGAGTCATATGGCAGAAGATGGGCGAAAAGGCTCTGATACTACACAGGGCTATCTCCTACGGTGGCCAGGAGGAACTCCTGTCTTGTTTTTGAACATGGGGATCCAGGGTTTATCAGATAAGTTTACCTTTGAGAGAGGAGGCTACTTGAGGGGTTCAGAAGATGAAGAAGAGGAACAGGGGTATCCCCGAAAGTACCCATCATGCTTGAGATCTCACCAAGTGAAGATAACTCCTGGTTGGAGGTAAGCGTAATATAGGCCTTCTTGTCCACAGGTGTGGGGCATGGGACAGCCTCACAAATTTGGGGCCAAAGAGGTTAGGTGTGAACCCTGAGATTCCCAGTTGTGTTGCCCATTTTGCCTCCAGGGGACCTACGCCCCACTTGAAAGAGTTTGTATCTTGTACTACACGCCACATTTGTAGCAACCTTGGCAAATGGGCCAAGTAATGGGGCATATGACACTTGATGTTGATAAGCAGCGCAGATTGAGGGTCAAAGTCAAGAATGAAAGGCCACACTCTGAATCAGCTTGGGCTGGGCTCGTGTGATTCAGGAATAGTCCTCAGCCTTCTTGTCTAGTGATGTCAGCCGAGCCGGTTCTGCATTATCATCTGCAAGTTAAATGGCGGCATCAGAGCTACTCCACACAGGTCTAACCCCGAGTCCCAGTTCCAGGCCTCAGAAGCCAGGAACTCTTCACTAAAGGGCTGGTGACACCTGAAACAACCTCTAGACACTCAGGACACTCGAGAATGTACCACAAAGAAAGTGATGAGCCTCCCAAGTTCTCTAAATTGATCATAAACTGGCAAATTATTGCTTCACACTTAAAGTGTGCACCACGATGTCATGGCGTGATGATGTGAAATGATTATATTAAGATAACCAACATAACCGTCATTGGTTAATATATCTAAAGCTTACTGCTCGGTGGTGAGAATGCTTGTAATTTATTGGTGACTTTGACAATTTGATTTCTTTCCCATTTTTGACATTCTCATGTATCATTGCAATATTCTATCATTACAATATCCCTCCTTTACCCTCTGCGGCCCCGCCTTCGTTCCCTCTGAAGCCCTTCTCCCAGTGGTCACAACATTGACAAGTACGAGAGCCTTTCCCATTGCAACCACTAACGGTCGGTAGGTCCCCAGGATGAGTGGACCTCACGACACCTTCCTCTATCTACGATGAAAGCCACAGTCTTGTGAATTGGTGCCCACTTTGTGTGTTCATGATGGCTATGTCATGCCCTTCTTCCCAATCTTCTTGCTATTAGACTTCCTGCCCCTCTTTCCGGGTGTTCTGTGGGGGCTGTTAGCAGCATTGAAGTACACGGTGCACCATGGTTAACTACAGTCACCATGCTGTGATTAGACACCGTAAAACTTACTCTTCCTGAATGAACTGAGCAAGTACTGTGCGATGATTATCAGCCCCTTATTCCTTATCCCCGCCTGCTTGCGGTCCTGGTAAACTACCATGCTTTGTGTTTCTGTGACTTAGCTTGCTCTTGGCTGCATCTGTGATGTGCACATTTCCTAACCCTCTAAGGATCACCCCTTCTGTGTCACTTGGGGGAACTCCTAAGTCACTATATTGAGGAAATCAGGGATAGCTTTGAGTGAGACATTAGTTTGCTTGCAAGCACTTGCTGTGAGGCTTGTGTCCCTGACTCCCCAGGGAGAGCCAACACCGGCTGCAGGAGGGGTGCAGAAGACTTGGAAGAAGAGAGGTGGGGGATCCAAAATCAGGACGCACAGGCTGGAAGTAGAACAAAGCTTTCCCCATGTGTCCAGATATTCTGGCAGGTAGACACAATGTGTCTTCTTCGGCAAACAACTGGATCCCCTCCCTGAAGTTTAACCTTTTGTCATCTGCAAGGGAGTCTAGAGGTTTAAGAAGGATACTGAGCAATTACATTATTTGAAAATAAATGCTGTTTAAAACTAGATGTATCATGTATCTTTGTTTTTTTTAAGATATCTTCATTTTTTGAAATGAAAATAAAAATGCAAATAAAATCAAGAAAAATGTCCCGAGCTTGGTCTTACAATAAAAATCTTCAGCTTATCTGAACCGACTCTAATATGGCCATGGGTTGGTTGCACTGTCATATGGGTCATGGGGCCATAGGTCAGAGGGTCACCTGTCATCCCTGTCATTTTGGATGCGCCCTTTGATAGCACTGGAAAATCCAACTGTCTCCAGCACTTCTTCCCACGGCTTGTACTTCCTGGTCTGCTTTGTTAAGCCTGCTGTTTCAACTCTTCACAGAGTTCACTGGTGGAATGTGGGTCAGACATTAAATGGTAATCATGACTGCACAGCCTTAAAGGTCAGAGGACAGACTGCTGCTCTGCTCTGTCAGTCTGAGGCTGAAGAAGAGGCATGCTCTGGGAGCTACTCCTGGCGTGACTGGAGTCTCCCCTTGTGGTAGAGAGCTGGCCTACGTTCTCAGGGCGGCCAGACTTCAGAATGAAGGAGTAACATCTGTTGAGTGTAATGTAAATAGCAGCACAAGGCTTCAGGCTCCACCCCGAGCACAAACATGGCCTCTCCTAGACACAGGGACCTTTCCTCCAGCCTTTCTTCAAGACAACAAAGACTAGGCAAACATCCCTGCAATGGTGACAAACGTGTCGCCAAAAGAACTGAGTGCCAGGAAGCCTGGTCCTCTGTCTCTCATCATCTCAGCTATCTTTCATATAGCTTCCTAAGTATTACCCTTATACATTGTGGTGGTTTGGGGGAGAAGTGTGCCCCTTAGGCTCAGGCATTTCACGTAGTCCCCAGTAGGGGGTACTGTTTGGGGAGGTTTAGATGGTGGAGGCTTGGGTGGGCTTCAGAGTTCGTAGTTTCACCTAGAATCCAGTTCACTCCGCTCTCTGCTCATGGTTGAAGACATAAGCTCTCAACTCTGGGTGCCAATAAACTCTTTCTTCCTCACGTCGCTTTCCACCATGGTATTTTAACCTTAGTAACAAACGTATGTGGGTTTACCTCAATGTCTTAATTATGGTTCTGCCCTGATAAACAAGCATGACCATAAGCAACCCAAGGTGGAAAGGGCTTATTTCTTCCTACACTCCCATATCATAATCCATCTTCAAAGGAAGTCAGGGCAGGAATTTGAGGCAGAAACTAATGTGGAGGCCACAGAGGCGTGCTGATGACTGGCTTGTTCATCTCACATTGCTCAATTTTCTTCCTTATGTGACCTAGGACCACCTGTCCAGGGGTGGAACAACCCACGTTAGGCTGGTTCCCCTCCCCCACAGCAATCATCAAGTAAGACAATGCCCCACAAATTTGCCTACAGGCCAATCTTATGGACACGTTTTCTTAAATAAAGATGTTTTCTTCCATGGTTATTTTTGTTGTCAAGTTGCTAAGCCTTAGCCACTGTCCGTGATCCTTTCATGACTTCAAAACCAGGACCACTCCTGTGACTCTCACACATTACCAAGTTCCTCTGCTAGCACAAGACTCAGCCTTGCTCGCTTCTGGACCACAATTGTGTGCTGGCCCTGAGCAAACACATCCCAGAAGATTTCACCTCAGTGCTGGTCTCTTAATAATGGCTGATTCCCAGCTCCATCTGACCAGTATCTATTGTTCCAGCAAAGCAACGGGTTCACTTTTATTGATTTTTAATTCAAAATAATGGATGATTCAGTTGGTCACACTTCCCTCTGAATCTCTGTAAGCCAGGCCTGCATTGCTCTCAACCTTCTTCCCCTTCCTCTTCTTCTAAAATGTATTCTTCTTTCATACATTACATCCTGACTACAGTTTCCCCTCCCTCTGCTCCTCCCAGTCCCCTCTCCTCACTTCTCCTCTCCCTCAGAGCCACTTCTCCTCTGTTTTTTCTTCAGAAAAGAGTGGGCCTCCCAGGGATATCAACCAAATACAGAATAATAAGTCACCATAAGATGAGACTAGAGAAATGGCTCCGTGGTTAAGAGCACTGGCTGCTCTTCAAGAGGCCCAGGGATCAATTCCCAGCACTTGCATTGCAGCTCACAGCCGTTTGTCTAACTTTAGTTATGAAGGATCTGATACCTTCTTACCAATGCATGTAAAGTAAAAATTAAATTAATTTTTTTTAAATTTACCGTAAGATTAAGCACACATCTTCATATCAAGGCCAGGTAAGGCAACCCACCCAGGGCTGGAAAAGGGTCCCAAGGAGCAGCAAAAGATTCAGAGACACCCCTAGTCCCACTGTTAGGAGCTCCACAAGGACACCGAGCTACACAACCATAACATATAAACAGAGAGCCTAGGTCAGACCCATGCAGGCTCCATGATTATTGGTCTGAGAGCCCCGATGAGCCATGGTTTGTTGACTCTGGGAGACGTGTGTGTGTGTGTGTGTGTGTGTGTGTGTGTGTGTGTGTGTGTGTGTGGTCTTCAAACCCTCTGGCTCCTACAATCCTTCCTCCGCCTTTTCCATGGCATGACCCGAACTCCACCTAACGTTTGGTGTGAGTCTCTGTGTCTCTGCCTCTGCTCCCATCGGTTGCTGGGAGAAGTCTTTCTTATGACCGCTGGGCTAGGCTCTGGTCTATGAATATAGCAGAATATCATTGAGAATCATTTCATTGACTTTTTTTTTTTTGCCAGTCCTGTTTGGTTTTATCCTAGGTCTCTGGGCTCTCCAGCCCCTGATTCCTGGCCCTTCAGGAGCATCAGGTGCAGGTTCCCACTTTGGGCACGGACCTCAAGCTGGACCAGTCGTTGGCTGACCGTTTGCACAAGTTCTGTGCCACTGTTACCTCGACATACCTTTCTGTTAGGACAAATCGTTGGTCAAAGATTTTGAGGCTGGTTTGATGTCTTGGTTCCACAACTGGGAGACTTCCTGGGTATATAAGATGGCGACTTCAGGCTCTGTATTCTCCCATTACTAGGAGTCTTTGCTAGGGTCACCCTTGTGGATCCCCAAGAGTTTCCATTGCACTAGGCTACACTGCCTCCAAATGTCTTCTATTCTAGTACCGTCTCTCTATTATCTTCCCCCTACCCGATCCCTCTTGTTCTCACCCCCGCCTGTCCTCAGTCCACTCTCTGAATCTATTCTAGCTCCCCTCCCAGCTTGTCTTCCAAGCTGCTACAGACCAAACTGCTGAGCTGAGCATTCCAAATCTTTACTGCCCCGCAGCTTAAATACCCACAGTCCTCACAGAGAGCAGTCAGGTCTGTTACAGCAACGTCCCATGACGGGTCTTAGGGTTTCTATTGCCGTGATAAAACTCCATGGCCATAAGAAATTTGGTGAGGAAAGAGTTATTTCGCTCATACTTCTACATCCTAGTTCTTCATGAAGGAAGTCAGGACAGGAACTCAAGGCAGGAACCTGGAGGCAGGAGCAGGTGCAGAGGCTGTGGGGGTCGGGTGGGGCCCGCTGACCTTTTCTCCCTTCATCGTTCAGCTTCCAGGACCACCAGCCCAGGGATGGCACTGCCCACGGTGAGCAAGGCCCTCCCACATCAATCACCACTCACGACAATAACAATAAACTCATCTACAGGTCAATCTTATGGAGCTGTTTTCTCAGTTAAGAGCTCCTCTTCCAAGGTATGTCTCAGTTTCTTAACAAATCCAGCCAGCACATCTCAGTAATAAGAACATTGATCAGAGCGATTTCCCTTTAGACCTTTGTATGCACTACTGTGCTGTTCTGTGGGTGCACTGGATTTGTGAGACATGGCCTTAGTGAACCTTCTTGTGTATGGTTCTTTATATTCCTCCCTTCCAAGACACCCCTCTCCACCGTTGCCACTGTGCCTGAAATCACTACCCTGACATTCCCCCCATTCCTGTCCTGGTACACGTGGGCATTGTTGACAATGGCTATCTTCTACTACAAGTGTCCTTTCCTCCAGGAGACGTGACTTAGTGCATTGTGGTGAAAATAGCGTTTTTTCCTATCACCAAGCGAGGGGAGGGATACCCCAGAGAAACGAGCGTATTTGGAACTTGGAAATGGAGATTTGAGATCAATGCCACCTCTGGGAAACTGCAGACTGTGAAAGGAAGTTGTTTTCTGTGACAGGACAGAGAAGACTCACCCACGTGTGGGGCGTCTAGTGAGGCTTTGGAAGTAGCTGTAGGGAACCGAACATCCAGGGAGACACATGTATTGTGAGAAGACCCAGGGACATGTGTCCCATCCGTGCATTAAAATGGTGAACAGGTGACTATAGTTAAGTTTAAGGTGCCTGAAACTTTAAGAAACACAGAGTGAGATTCTCTTCCCACTCTTCCCCCAAGGGTGCTGGAAGAGGCCACTGGTGCAAGCAGGACACTAGACATCCTGGTGCTATGACTTCCCATCTGCTTTATAAACCAGGTACTTACCCCTTCCCCTCGATCCCACCATGATCTTTCCAGAAAGACGTGGACAACAAGCACAGGCACTTTACAAACATTGGCTGCTCAGATTTGGATTTTGATCTTTTTAATATTTGGGAATATAACGCTTCTTTCATAAATAGATGCAATAATCATAAAATTCCGCCTCTCTCTTTGGGGTTCTTTCTGCACCGTCAAGCATTTCTGAGCAGCCACCATGTGGTTGGGAGCTCTACCCTGGGCTTCCCTTACTCGAAGGAGGTGTTCTGCAGCTCCCCAAATCAGCCAGGACTTTCTTTTTTTTTTTTTTTTTTTTTTTTTTTTTTTTTATATGATGAACATTTCTAGTGTTTGTTATCATTTGCATAAAATATACCCTATGCTACCTTGACACAGAAGTAGATGACACTGAGCACAATATTTAAATTTTATTTTAAAGCTTTATTGTTTTTTTCTTAGAAATGTATTCGTGTGTGTGTGTGTGTGTGTGTGTGTGTGTGTGTGTGTGTGTGTGTGTAGGCAAGAAGAGGTCGTATCCTCTGAGGGTAGAGTTACAGGCGGTTTTAAGCTACCCCATGTGGGTGCTGGGTTGTCTGGTAGAGTAAGCTTTTAAACCTCTGAGTCATCTCTCCAGCCCCTAAGACTTTATACATTATAGTGAAACATTAATTTTAAGCATAACCCCTGCTAAGTAGCCACCACCACCCTTCTTCAGGACCACTCTGTCTTCTTAAATGGAAACTCAACACCCCTTTCCCCCTTCTCCAGACTCTGACCACCATTTCTGTTTCTGTTAATTTGACTACTCTTGGTCCCTTACATAAGCAGAGTCATATAGCACTCATGTTTTTATGCCCGGCTTAGGCACATTTGACGATGACGATGTTGACGATGATGACGATGATGTCCATCCGTATAGTTTGTATTATAATTTAATTAGTACTAGTCTACTGTAGGCATAGATCTTATTCGGTGCCTCTTATTTAAGCAAGGGTTCCTTCTACCTTTGGCTTTGTGAATCCCGTGGCTGTGAACATGGGTGTGCCCCAACTTCAACTGATAACATTTTAGTAATAATGCATATTTTCTCAAAACGTAACAGCAAAAACAATGGTTTAACGGTGTTAAGACGAGAAAAATTTCAACTTCTTTTTTGTAGTCCTGTGGATCAAAGCTAAGGGTCTGATTCCTTCCAGGGCTCCGCCCCGCTACCAAGTGCTCTCTCCAGCCCCTGCAATTTATTAACAAGAATGCACTTTCCCCTGTGACAAACGCTGTTCTCTTGGTGCTCGGTTCTGTGTGCCAGTGTGAACTCCTGAGTTCACACAGAGCTTCAGTCATCTGAGGAGTCAGGTGGCCAACAGACAAAGCATGCCAATTAGCAACATAATTACTGACAGCAAGCAGAGCTGCAGAGGAGCAGAGGGTGCAGTGAGAGGGTGCGGGTATCCAGGCACTGCTCTGGCAGTGAGGGGCTCCGGCAGTGAGGGCCGCTACTCTGGCAGCATGGTCACTGAGAGCCTTTTGATAAAATGTGACATTTATGCTGGTGCTGACTAGTGGGAAGAACTAAGGTCAACACAGAGCTGGAGGAAAGGCCGGGAGAGGACATAGCTCAAGAAAGTCTTTTGGAAAACTCCCAGAGTGCACCGGTCCTAATGAGGATCGGTTAGGACTGTGTCTGGTCGTCGTGACTTAAATTCCAACTCTGCAGCAGTTCAGAGCTTCAGCTTCCGGCTCAAGCATGAAATTGCCTGCTGTGGGCAGGCTCTGTGGCTCTGACACTGCGGCACCTCGGGGTGGATAAACTCGGATGCCCTTCTCCAGCTGAGGCCATGCAGACCTGCTGCTTCAGCATCCGGGACCCGGGGCAACCGTGGCCAGGATCCCTGCTGGTGTTTCCCACGTGGGTGGCTGTGATAAGCAGGGCTAAGCTCCCAGAATTGTTGGAGAAGAAAATGCTGTTTCAGTATGAAGTGTGACTTCTGTAGAGTCCTCCTTGTGGGCATTGGTACTTTAAAATCTACTGAGGTGGTTTGAGTATGTCTACGACATCTACTCTCTTCCATTTTATACACTTTTGGGGCCTGAATGGGGTTCATTCCTCAGGATGGACAGCAAACTGAAACAGTGGTGAAAACGGGAGCAGCAGTGGCGTTGATGGTCTGCAAGCTTTCCCCTTAGTCAGAATTGGCCATAATCTCAAATCCACTTTCCCCTCGGTCCTCAGGTGCAGACTGCCCACCCTGCAGCCTGCACTCCGGGTGTTGCCTCAGACCCACTTATGGAGAAAGGAGCTCTTAATGTATGTAAAAGTGCTGGGGAGGCCTTCTTGTGATAAGCAGTGACTAGTGCTTCCGCAGAACCTGTCTTGGCTGGATATCCCTGGTTACCTTCTTTGTTGTTGTTGTTGCTAACGGACTGTCATCTGCATTAATTTTCATGAACACAACTGCTCGAGTTATGGAAACATTTATAATTAGATTGATATCAGGGAGCCAAGGGATATACTTCTGTTTCTGTCATTTCATCTTCTCTCAAAATACCAGCTCAGGGCCTGTTTTTCTCTCCTTGGTTTGAGACTGGCTGATGGTTAGGAAATTTTAGAATATAGTCTCTGTATCCCTTCTCAGTTCTTTTTTTTTTTTGAATCACAATCCACAATAAGAAATATATGTTACTTCATTGGAGGTACAAAACTTCACAAAACAATATTATTCCTACGACACCATTATGCAGTATGGCATTTTCTATGCTATAATATTGTTTATATATGCATGTTTTAAATGCTACTGAAAGGCTGCGGAGGTCCTGCCATGATGCAGGAATGAGTTAAGACCTGTGGTTTGCAAACCAGTGCGTAACCTGGCACTTAGCCTCCTGTGTGGTGCACGCCTGCTTCTGAAGAAGCAGACACTGTGGAGATGTCTCTCAGGGCTGTGTACTTCAGGCATTTCCAGTGGATCTTCATAGAACCATCTGACTGAACCCCTATGGTTTTGAGCTCCCTGGAGTTTTCAGGTTGTTTGGGATCATAAGGAAAAGAAAAATATTTGTAGCTATATATTCTGTTTACAATGAAAAGGGAATTTTTACTTCTGGTCCAGGCTTCCACTAGCATAGTTCCCTGTTTATGTTGTCAGATTGCTGCTCTGTTCATTCATTCATAAACTGCTTTCCAGGGGGGATGACTGTTGACCTGTTCTCTATTCACAAAATGAGGCACTTGTCCTCAGCAGGTTGTGATGAGGAAATGAAGCTCTCAGTGAAGCATTGGAAGACGTGGCGATCTCATCGCTGCTATATTTACATTAAACCCGTCTGCTGCTAAGAGTCTACAGTTTCTCGTTCTGGGCTTAAAGTCTGTCATGCCATGGGAAGGTGATTAACAAAGCTTTCCTGAATTCGTTGAGGCTCTTATAAGACATTAATGCAAAATGTATAGCTTATAAACACATTTCTCACAGTTCTGGAGCTCACAAAGGCCGAGATTGGGGCAGTTTCCGTTTCTGATGAGAGCCCGCTCTCTGGTTCACAGACTGCACCCTTTCTTTGGAGACCCTTCAGACCAACACAACATAGAAGAAAAACATTCCTAGGAAATTAGGGACTCAGCATTTCCAACTTTGTTTCCTGTCCTTATACCTCGAGCAGCCACAAAAGAGCGAAATCCAAAGGGAATTAAGAATGGAGAAGACAGAAGGCATAGGTACCAGTGATGACATACTCTATTAACCAAGTTCTATCTACGAGCCCGTCTTCAAACATAGAGTCCAAAGGTTGAAGGTCACGTTTCAAGGTCATGTTTCAGTGAGGAAGAACTGATACCAAGAGTGTCCATTCCATGGTGGTTCTTCTGTTCTTATTTACTTGAAGACCACGCCCCTAGGGGTAGGTCAAAGGATGTAGATTGAAAGGCTAAGTTGATGCTGGTTCAGCAGAAGTACCACCATCATGTGACAGTTGGAGAAAGGCTTTGTGGGACAAATACACAGTAGAGTCCTGACTCTGGTCCATGTCACGGCAGCTCGAAGAGCACACGAGTCAGCAGGGGGTCATTTTCCAAATGTAAAATTTTATAATGAGGCCCAGTAGAGGTGCCACATACCTTTAATCCCAGGACTTAGGAGGCAGAGGCCAGCAGATCTCTGAATTTGAGGCCAACTTGGCCTACAGAGTGCGTTCCAGGACAGCCAGGGCTACACAGGGAAACCCAGTCTTGAAAAACAAACATACAAACAAAAGTTCATAATCAGTAAGAACATTCAAGATTGACAGAATCTTCATATTGGGTTTTTTTTTTTTCTTATTCAGGAAGAATTGCTGTACTAGGAAAACCACAAGGAGTGCGTTATCCATGTCAGGTAGTAAATTTTAAGCCTGAAAGGCAACACAGGGGTGACTGATAAACCATCTAACTATATGGATGCAAAGGAAACAGCTTTCTTTCTTTCTTTCTTTTTTTCTTTCTTTCTTTCTTTATTTCTTTCTTTCTTTCTTTCTTTCTTTCCTTCCTTCCTTCCTTCCTTCTTTCTCTCTCTCTCTCTCTCTCTCTTTCTTTCTTTCTTCCTTTCTTTCTTTGTTTTAAAGATTTATTTATTATATGTATGAATACATTGCAGCTGTCTTCAGACACACCAGAAGAGGGCATCAGATCCCATTACAGATGGTTGTGAGCCACCATGTGGTTGTTGGGAATTGAACTCAGGACCTCTGGAAGATCAGTCAGTGCTCTTAACCACTGAGCCATCTCTCCAGCCCAGAAATAGCTTCCATCATGACTAGTCTGGTCCTTTCTGAACCAAGTAAATCACAGGAGAGACAAAGAACTGTGGGAAAGGGAGGTAGTCAACGGTCCCTATGTCAGCTGTCTTGTCCAATCTCCTATCGCCACTAGGGTAGTTAGTTACAGCATCAGGTATGGTGGATACAGACAGCTAACGAATACACCCTTTGCCATGGGGCGAGGGGAGCAAAATTATTTCTATTTTTTCAGGATGGACAGTCATATGCAGTCACGGATGACTAACTACAATGTGTCAAATCTCTTCTCTGGATCTAGTCTAGTCTGGAAGGATCTGGGTTGGCTGGAGCATCTGCAGAGCAGTGATACGTAACCTCAGTGTTCCAGATGTTTCAGTGAGGGGGAGATAAACTCGCTAAAGACTCAGCCTTCTTCCCAGTTGGTTGAGGTTAGCGATGTCCGATGGTGTGGCATGCAAGCGTGGTGCCTAAAAAATAAGGAACAAGTATTTTTTTTCACAGTAATGTACAGAGAATAAGAGCTACCATGTATCCGTTATGACTCATGAAAAGCACAGTGAGGGTTAAAACTTTTTTCGGTTATGAAGCTGTATTTTCTGTACTTGAAAATATGTCTCTGACACTTATCAAGAAAATGGAAGACTGTCGGTTTGGAGATGGCCCTATAGCATGAAAGCCCTTGTAATGTAAGTGTCCTGCTGTTTGGATCATGTGATTCAATAGATGTTTTGGGCCTGGATGTATCTTGAGGGAAAGATGCTGGATGATGTCTGTAGGAAGCCTCAAGGTCGTGTCTAGGTGGGTTCTGTGCCTCATGTCTGCAGCATATTTTGACATGCTCCAGGGCACTGGAAGAAAAAGCAAATCTCAACATGGAATATCAACTGATCGCATGCCAAACTGTTCCGTAAGTTGGGCATTTTCAACCCCGCTATGGCATAAGTTGAGGGCCACATCAATCCTTTGTAAGATAGAAGCAAAGGATCTTGAATTGGACTGGAGCCATTTCAGAGGCCAGACACAAACTTCATGAACTGGTAGCCTAGACCTCCAATGACACAGCACTGGTTTCTTCCCCTCAACTCACATCTAATGCCCCATATAGTTTTCTTTCTTTCTTTTTTTTTTATGGCCATCTTATAGAAAGGTGCACGATCCTGTCTCACCCATGGGTCAGCTAGTTATATCAGTGCAGGGCAGAAGACAGAGTGCTGCTGGATCTCTTGTCTCTCAAAAAGACATAGACACAGGGTTTCCTCAGCCAGAGCTTTGCACCACCCTTGACTAGCCAATTAGACAGCTTGCTCATCCAGTAGACAGCTCAATATATAGAGAGAAGTGGGCAAAGTACTTCAGAGACGTGACGAATGAATTGGGGATTTATGATAGGTACAGAAAGAGAGGAGGCAAGAAATCTATCAGAGAAGTCTGTGGCTGGGCCAATGGGAGGGATCTTTGTTTGGATTGAGTATCGATTCATACCTTAAGCCATCGCGGCAGAAGTACACCAACTGGATGTATGAGGTTGACTAGTGGAAGTGAGTCTAGGTCCTGGGCTCCTAATGTACTTACCATGGGTTCGTAAGCGGAGCAGCTAAGAAGGCAGAGATGAGGCTGACCATCGACATCCTTGTTCCAAAGCTGATTGGTCACTGCTACTTCTGAGTGTTGGATCTTCCACTCGGCAAAATTAAACTCCTTGAGCAGACGAACAAAGCACTTATAGCAAGGTTCTGCTATGAGAACCCTCCATCCCTAGCAGAGAGATATTCCTACTTACGAAGTTTTGTATGTATTCTGTATTGATTTATCTTTTCTCCAACATGTGGGCCACCCCACTAGCCAAGGACATCATGTCTGACTAATGGACACAGAGTAGAGCTGAATGACTCGAGTCTGAAGACCCACTTTGTGACAAGTGACATCCAGCAGTGTGCCCATGGCTCGCCTTCACTGATTTTTATCTCCTGCCACACTGCTCTGAAGTGGAAATGCCTCTTGCTGCAATAGTTGACCCCCCCCCCCAGCTTGCAAAGGACATTACCTGCATGATGGGCTACCTCAAGTTGAGGAAGACTTTGTAAATATGTGCTGCTAGCATGGGCTGCATGTATTCCTGAGAGGGGGAAAATCTAACTGTGGGAAGCATTTATATGTTATCTTTCCCATCTCCATAACTGTCTGAAGGAGTGTGTGTTTTCTGTCATAAAATTGAATATGTTTTGTTTTTTAGACATGGCTGCTTTCATCAAATAATATAGGTAGTGCCTATTGGCTGGCATTTTGGTATACTCTGCCATGACTCTCTAGGCTCAGTTTAGTGCAGGAATTGACACCCAGAGCCCCAACAGGGCTACGCAAGCCTTTTGGGAGTCTAGAAGCATGGTTGTGATTGCATGAAGACGTCCCTTTCCCCCACAATGTTTGTGTTTTGGAAATGAAACCTCCAAATTCATACTCTATGCTAATAGTATTCAGAGGTGAGGACTTTGGAAAGTAATTGGGACTAAATGATTGACAAGAGTGGAGCCCCATGGTGGCATTTAGCGGCTTTATAAAAATAAGGGAGTTCCTAGCAGCAAGCGTTCCTGGTTCACCATCTGCTGTGTTATGAGGCAGTACTAGACACCCCCTACCCCCACCAGATGCCAGGCTGCACGTTTGCTCTTTCCGGCCTCCAAAACCCAAACTAAAGTAATCTGTATTTTTAAAATGGGTCTTAGGTGTTTCGTCACCACCACAGAAAATTTACTATGATGGCGGAGGTCAAAGCAGTGAGCACATCAGCAACTGCTTTGGGGCCAGTTGGAGCTGTGGGGTAATGTTTACCACATTAACAATCCTTTTGTAAGTGCCCATAGGAATTACGACATAGGATCATTAGAAAGCATGCTTGGATCATCGAGTTCACTGTGGATGCTAATGACGACAGGCTGTGTGTAGTAGTCAGAGCTCCCAGCACAGACCTGGCCGAGAGCCCCAGTCACTAACAATCACCAGGTCTCCTCCTCAGGTAAATGTCCTTAGCTGAAGGAGACATTTTGGTTCATAAACGTCCACTTCCCCTCCAGGTTAGGAGGTCCGTGTGTAACAGTGAGTGACACAGGAATGCAGAATGTAGATGCGTTGCATCAGGTAGGGTTAGTAGGTAGCAACTATGTGGCCTACTGTGTTCCTGAGTTCTCCCTGATCAAACCATGGGGAGGTCAAGGATGGATTACTCTACTCAGTGCTTCTTTCCCCTGCCCTCTTCACCCTCTGTTCTTTGATTCCTTTATCAAGGAACCCTTTCCATGAGTCCTGGGTGCCTGATTCTGCAACCAAGAGGCTTTTCTCTTTTTTGTCCTTTGGTCCGTGGAGAGTATTCATTTAATTTTCCCATGAACAGAAAGTACACACCCTGGTGAAAGGGTTTACCAAGCAGCAGGGTTGTAATGTTGTGATGTATCTACCAGAGAGGACTACTCAGACACTGGTTTAAGCCTATAGAAGGTCTTGAAACTGGTGACAATATTGGGTGTTTGGGATCTCAGTGTATTCCCAAGCACTTCTCAGTGTGAGTTTTATTTTTTATTTTTATTTTTTTTTCTCGGAGCTGGGGACCGAACCCAGGGCCTTAAGCTTACTGGGCAAGCACTCTACCACTGAGCTAAATCCCCAACCCCCTCAGTGTGAGTTTTAAAGCACAGGATGATATTCTGGGTTAATCCACCTCAGTTTGCAAGAACACTTAGACAGAAGCAAAACTACAGAAGCCAAAAAAGCAAAACTTAGTAGACTTTCCCAGAACAATGGGCTTTGATGGATTAGGCCTTCGTTTTGTTTTGGCTGTTGGTACTGTCTATGTGCTAAGTTTTATGGCCCAAATGGTATTGCCACCATGGCCGGTTGTGCTAAAGTCTGGGGGCCTGTTAGAATAAGACAGAAGTGTCCCAGAGAAGGCAAAATTTACTCAGAGACATCTCTCATTTCTACATTTCTCATTGGCTGGCAGTACGTGCACAGTATGTGGACATACAGAGCTTGTTGGACGGTGATGAGGACCGCATAAAGATGTAATCGAAAGGGTTCACAGGGCCCACATTGTTCTGCATCTCAGCCCAGAAACACTCAGGATACCCTCACTGCCATCATAAGCTAGGGCTTGACCCATGGCTGAGATATGACAGGAGAGCAGAGCTAGTCCAGGGTAAGGCTGGAGTCTGTACAGCAATTCATATGCATCCGAGGAACCATGTCTGCTGCATTTTCTCCTTACCCTTTTGGGTGACCGGCTCAAACCACCCCAGCCTCCAGCAGAGGAGACTATGTGTTCGGTACATTTTGTTCCAATGATAAATTCTAAAATGCTTGATCTGATTGGGGCTAAACGTATTATGTCATTAAATGACAATAAAGCCACCTTAATTACAATTTAATGTTCAATTTGGAACAGAATGTGACTAATAAGCTTTCTACTGGGAATTTATTTGCGATTTTTAACAGATTGCAGTACAAATTTGCACGCGGGTAGAAGCTGTCGGCATCTGACTCTACCAAGGGGAGTGTGCAACCAGGTAGCCGCCGATGCTACTTGGGAAAATGCGAAAGTAATTACAGGTCCTTAGATATTGATGTGCATTCTCCTAATGACTGCCATTACTGGCTTTGGGGCCACATTCCATAATGAGCCCTTTCTGAAGACTTAGTGCTGCACGACAGTGCAAGTGTTGCTGATCTCTATTAACACGGGTGGAGTGCCGCCCCACAACAATGGCCATCTGTGTTATCCTGTGAAGAAAATGCAGCCACGTGCACGGACAGATGACATCGTGCGGGCACTAATGCATATGGAGGTTCCGCCGAAATAGGCTGCTATTATCCTTAACACAATGATGTGGAGTGGACTTGGAACTTACTTCTCAGGAGGGACCCCTGGCTGAGACCACACTTAATTGTGTGGGGTCTGATGTAAGACACTTCCATCCGCTATCACCAATGAGCTCGATGGCCAGGAATTTCCCCTCCCGACTTTCTACTTTAATGTTGCTTTTTGCAGAATACAGTCTTATACGTTTTTATCATGCCCTTCTTCGGACCCAAGTTCTTGGTATACAGATGCACATTGTGTCCGCTTGTCTGAGGCAGTGGTTCTCAACCTTCCTAATGCAGAAGCCCTTCGATATAGCTCCTCGTGTTGTGGTGACCCCCCCCCCCCATGATAAAGTTATTTTTGATGCTATTTCATAGCTGTAATGTGGCTACTGCTATGAACCATAATGCAAACATCTGTGCTTTCCAATGGTTGTAGATGACCCCTGTGAAAGGGTCATTTAACTCCTCCCAAAGGGGGCGTGACCCACAGATTAAGCACCATTGATCTCAGGGGATTGTTGACTCTTCATTCATCCAGACGGAGAAAGAGAAGCTGTCATGTTCTGCCCAAGTCACCTCTCCAGTCCTGTCCTATTGCTCACCCTGACTCTTCAAGAAATGTCTGGGATGCAAATGCTACATTCTCCAATAACATTCTGAAAATAGTCATTAAACGTCATGATGATTTTACATGGACACAGTAGACTGGGCCAACAGAGGCCGTGTGGATTAGGAGGAAAACCCCGCTCCGCTTTGTTTTATTGTGGGGTGACTAGAACTCAGGGAACTCACATATGACAATCAGTGTCTATGCATAGAGGGGCCTCCCAGGACATGTTAAGGAACCTCAGAGTGGCTTCATTCTCCATCATTATCGGTCTACTTCCAAGGCCTTTCAGGGGGCCAGCAGCCATTTTGATTGGTCTCTTGATTTTTGCCTCATGGTTGGCTGTCTCTTGTACTTTGCAGGTGACCTGCAGCCTAGCCAGGGCAGGAAGAGGATCTAGGGAGAGAGGCTGCTGTGTCCCTGGGAAGCTATTTCTGTCAACTGAAAAGGCCATTTAAGCAAAACATTTAATTACCTTTCTCCTCCCTGCAGCCCCTGGGAAAGTGTGAGCCCAGCCGATAATGAGCTTGGAGAAAGCACGCAGCCTGGGAGGGCAGAGATTTTCATCAATCTGAGGCTCGACCTTACCCGATCCCATCGTGAAATGGGGGCAGAAGGGCACGGGGCAGATGCAAACAGGCTTCTCTTCCGTGTGGCCTCATTATCTTCCCCATCACGGTGTGAATTCCCAGAGCATTAGAGCCCTTCTAATTCAAGGTGAAGTCCCGGCCCTGCCTGTGACTCGGCGTCCTCTCAGATAGAGGCTACACGGGACAGCATGGCGGGTATGAGGCTCCCTTCTAACCATCTGCCCTGTCTGGCTATTGCCAGCCACACGACATAGCCAACCTACTCAGTCCTCTGGACTTATGATGGTTTAAACGAGGCCACTGAACTTCAGAGTCTCTAATATGAATTCCAGAGTGCTGGAAAGGTGCTCTGGGGTAGAGAAGTCAGGAAGACAGGGTTTGTCAATGTCGCGGACCTGACTGCCGGTCAAGGAGTCTGTATTCCTGACCTCCGAGCCCCTGACTCTGAAAGAGTCAGGCCGGGAAAGCTGCCTTTGTGCAGTTGTTTGAAAAACAATCAGGTCCTGCCTATAGAGGGATGGTCTGTCAGATGAAAGCCGTCCTATAGGATGAGAGATGCTGGCCTGTGAGGAATCTAGGGAGTGGTAGCCTTACAGGCTCACAGCTGAAAGGGATAATAGCTTCCCACTCGAGTGACCAAGCTCTGGGGCATCGGAATTTGGCTTCCATCCATGTTTAGCTCAACGTCTTCCATGTTCTCTGTGCCCTGGTTTGCCTTGTACAACCCTGGACTCTGGCCTGGGCTAGACCACAGAACATCTAGCATCTCTCTTCCTCCTTCTGGGCTCCATCCAAGGTGGGATGTAACCCGTCCCTATTTTACCTGCCATTCAGCCCTCCAGTCTGCTCTTGGTAGGCCGGCCTCACCTTTTCAGGCCACAGGGTCATATAACCTTCCTCAGGGACTCTGCTGCTTCCTGAACTTTGCACTGAGGTGGGGGTCAGACCATGAGGTGAGGGGATGGGGACATGGCTCGGTGAGTAAGGTCACCTGCTCTGCAAGCAAGAGGACCTAAATTTGAACCCCACCTAAAATGTCAGGCATCACTGCATTGGTCTATGACCCCAGCATTAGGGAGCAAACCCAAGTGGATCCTAAGAGCTCACTGACCAGCGGGCCTAGCTTTTGGTTCAAGGAGGGACTCTGCTCAGGACAACAAAGTGGAGAGCAACACAGGAAGAAGTTGACCCTCTGGGCTCCATATTCATGTACTCAGGGACACACCCACTTCATGTGTGTACCATACACATACTCTACACACACACACACACACACACACACACACACACACACACACACACAGTTGTAGGCAAGGAGAATCTAAGGCCAGTATACATTATACAGGGGAGTCAGGTTCAAGGACTCCATTTACTAAATCACTGACAACAGGGTTCTTTTGGGTCACAGACTGAACACAGACAAAAGCCACTTCCCTGACTGGTCTTGGGGTCCCATGTAAGGGAAGAAAATAAAGAAAGTTGGGGGAGAAAAAAGCCCGGTGGTGGTGGTACATTCCTTTAATCCCAGTACTCAGGTTGCAGAGGCTGTGTGTTTGAGGCCAGCCTGGTGTACAGAATGGGTTCCAGGACAGCTGGGGCTACATACAGGAACCCTATCTCAAAAGAAAAGAACAACAAAAACAACAATAAAAACCCAAATAAAAGTTATTAAAATTAAATACATACATGAATAAATGTGGTAAAATATAGCCTATTGCTGAAAAGAAAGAACCCTAAGCATGCACTGGGTCACAGATGGGTAGCTCGTTAGGAGAACTTACATAGGTGTGCAAGCGCATGTGCATATTAGCACATGTGCATGTGGAGGCCCAAGGTCCACCACGTGGGTGTCCTCCTTGATCTCTTTCCAGCGTATTCACTGGGACCGGTTCTCTCAGTTGCGCCCAGACTCTGGCAAACCGGTTTGCTATCTCTGCCTTCCCAGTGCTAGAATTACTGGCAAGCGGCCACATGAGGCACACGTGGGTTTTAGGGATGTGAACTCTGGTCCACATTTCAGTGGCAAGTGCTTTAAGCCGTCACTCCAGCAGCATTTACTGTCTTCTTCAGGTTCCCTTCCCTTCCTTCTCCTCTCTGCCTGTTGTACCCACCATTGTGAGCAGGAAACTGATCCTTCTAGCAGTTCTTGTGAAGCTGTTTCTCACGTTAGGAATCCCATTTTGCTTTGTAAGTTTTGATGATCTGTCATTAGGCATACAAATGCTTTAAAAAGTAGTAGCCTACTCACTAGAACAGGGGTGCAGTCCTATTTGTGGGCGCTCTCTGAGCAAGTTCTGGTTTCAGGACTATTCTTAGCTGCCTGGCAGTGCACAAAGGCCACCCCGGTCATAGCCAAACAGGCTGCCCCCCTTCCACCTCCCGAGGTAGCGTCTGACGCAGACCTAAATCTGGGGCAGGTAGGGTTGCAACTTTGAGGAGCTGGGTGAGGGCATTGGGTTTCACCCGCCACCCATGGCACGCTGCAGGCCACTAGGGCTCAGTACTGGGAGTTCCCAGGATTATGAGGACCCACTGGGGAGCTGTCATGACTCAGAGGAGGATGAGGGTCAGCGTCCTAGGAATGCAGACTTAGTAACGGGAGCCCTGGGCAGGAGAAGCAGTTGCTAAAACAGACTACTTCTCAAAGATGGAGTTTCTCTGGCCAGAGCTGTTATTAAAGGGGCAGGAACACATAAACAACAGTGTCTCCTGAGAGCTCTGAGGATTGTGCTGGCCACGTCTGGGTGTCATGGTGTGTTAAGAGGGAAAGCTGTTGTTGTGGTTGTTGTTGTTCTCCCTCTTCCTCTCCTCTCCTCCTCCTCCTCCTCCTCCTCCTCCTCCTCCTCCTCCTCCTCCTCCTCCTCCTCCCATCCTTACTTCTCCCTAGTCTTCAGCATCCAAGCAGATAGGCTGCACAACCAGACTCATTTTTCATCCTTGGGCATATAAATGTCTGAGTCAACCCTCTAAAGAGTGCTCTTCCCGTTCCTGATGGATAAGTTCTCACCCTTGGCTGCCCACACTGTGAACTGTGAGACCTCAGAACTCCACCCGTATCCACAAACTCCAGGTCATGGTGTGAGTCTCTCCTGCTAAAACCCCCCACCTCACTGCTGACTGCCCCCCTTTTCTTCTCCAGGAGGACACCCCTTTCACAGAGCCCTTCTTAAACACCAAATTTCTCCCCACTCACACATTTCTCCAGAGTCCCAGGACAGAAGGACATCGGTTCGACAAGCCCCATTAAAGCAGACGTCACACGTTAGGATCTGTGACACTGCCCTGGGACCCAAATGAGAACTTACTGGCTTCTCAAAGGCCATGCATGGTACAGAAAAGATGTTTATGAGAAAAGAGTTGCCTGTTTTAAACACTGCAAATCATTTTAAAATGCCCCATCCACTTAGTGTCACGCTAGTGTCACAGACTTTGTGGGTTCCCAGGGGTAGACCTTTCAGGATGTCTGGAGAGTAGCAGCTGCTTAGCTCATTTTAAGTCATCCTGCTAGGCCTACGTACAAAACCACGCTTCCCTTTGCTGGTCCGCCCCGTCCTCCTCCATGACTGGACTGCGAAGGAACACTATAGACTACGACTTTTGAGTTCTTCACTTCAATCATATTAGCAGACATTTTCCAAACCCCTTGAACGTTTTCTGTAGATGGAACAGAGGTCACAAGATAAAATTCTTCAGGGCTCAGAAGCAGGTTTGACTTCCCTGAGGAAAGCGGTTTTAATCTTCCAGCTTGTTTTCCCAGTCTCCACCCGAAGTCCTGGGGTCACCAGAGCCAGGCCCCTTTGTGTATTGGTCAAGGCAGCGCTGGCAGCTGTAACAGAGTCCCCACTTTTTATCAGCTTTCAACCCTGCAGTTCAGGTACTGTTCACGCACCCCGTTGAAGGGCAGACAGCTGGTGGGACAGCTATTCTCCGTGCTGTGGTGGGGACATGGGTTCTTTCCACTTTGTGATTTACCAGCTTTTACATGTGGATTCCAACAGGGTCTCAAGAACCTCTCATTCCAGCCGGCTGGGAACAGAGAGATACACAGTGTCGCCTGTGGCAGTCACATGATCTGACCTGGGGTTTGTATGCATCAATTCTGCTCACTTTCTATTGATTAGAGTAAGGCAGGGTCTGGCTGGTGTATAGTGTTTGTGCAAAGAAGACGTGGCTTTTCCTCCTGTCCCCAGCCAAGGAGCTTTTGACTGGCAATGGCTAAGTTCTTATCTCCAAAGTGCCCTAAGATGAGTAAGCTCTGTTGTTAATGTTTGCTACTTGCTTTTCTACTTTGCTCTCATTGGCTTATTGACTGGAAAAAAAAAAAAAAACATCTGCAATCTCTGCCCATAATAACATCTGGGGAGGGGTGGTCAAGACAGTCTCCTATACAGTCCAGGCTGGTCTCAAGCTCACTGCGTAGCTGAGAATGACCTCGAACATCTGACTCTCTGCTTCCAGCGCTCAAATGCTGGGACCACTAGCACTTGCCAATAGGCCTGATTTCTATGGCACTGGGGATCTACCTTGGGACTTCGTGCATGTTAGGCTAGAACTTCATTGACTCAGCTATTAATATATCCCCAGACCTCCAAGAGCATGTTAGAACAAGCTCAAAAAGAGAGGGGAAGAGAAGGGGTGTGTTTCTAGCAATTTGTAAACTATCTTAAAACGGTAGGGTCTGTACTACGTGCTCCAAGGGTCTGAGGTGGACAGTCAGGGTCTTCCCTCTTTCCCCCTTCTTCCCTTCCCCTTCCCTCCCTCCCTTAGCTAGTCTCTCCTTCCCTCTCCCCTCCCCCCTCTCCTTTTGGGTACGTTTATCACCAAGTACCTGACTCCCATTACTTATCACACTGAACCGCACACAGCCCAAGTTCATTTCTTCTGGCTGGTAAGTCAGTTCTCGCCCTTGGACAGATGGGAGAACAAATCTCAAACCCACTGCAGTTGACAACCTAGTTTCAATAACCTAACCTTGAGGAAATGAAATGCCATTGCAAATGCTTCTCCTTGAATCCTGACTCTTCAAGTAGGGCTTGTCTTTTCTGTCCTGGAAGGGCCACATGAGGACTCAGCTGGGCACTGAAAGACAAATGGTGAAGCCCAGTGGCTGAAGCCAGCAAGGTCACCCTGCCACTCACTGCAATTCCTCCTTGCCCATTTCTGTCAAGGGGAGGAGTCCACGCGGCTTTGTCACATGCCGTCTCTGCTGGTGGCGCTGTACCTCCTCCCCCACCCTGTAGATTTCAGGAAGAGCCAACGCAGCAATAGATTCTCTCCACTCAGGCAGACATCAGAAGGGACGAGGGCAGGGAGAGAGTAGCAGCCAGACAAAGGCGAAATTACCCCCACATGACTGCCTGCCAAGAATTCTGGCTGCAGAAAGGCTTAGCTGAGGTTTGTATTTGTACCCAAGAGGTAAGAAGGTCTCTGATCAGCAGGAAGAACCCCATCTTATTGTTCAGTGGACTTCAACTCCATAACCTCTGGCACTTTCTGGGCACCACCTCTTCTTCCCGGTATTTTCTGGATCCGTGAGCGTCTGTCTCCTCAGTTAGTACAATTTCCACTGATCAAGCAGTGTTACCCTCAGTGTATTCCCCACAGCACACAGACAATACAGACACACACACACACACACATACACACACACACACACACACAAATACACACATATATAGACACAGACATCACATACAGATATACAAACACATCTCATATCACACACACACACACACACACACAAATACACACATATATAGACACAGACATCACATACAGATATACAAACACATCTCATATCACACACACACACACACACATATATAGACACAGACATCACATACAGATATACAAACACATCTCATATCACACACACACACACACGTGCGCGAATACACACACATATAGACACAGGCACCACATACAGATATACAAACACATATCACACACACACAAACAAACAAACAAACACACACACACACGAAAACACACATATATAGACACAGACACCACATACAGATATACAAACACATCTTATATCACACACACACACACACATCACACCACATCACACATACCACATATGGAAACACATATACCACACTACACACACCCATAGAAACACAAAACCACACCACACATACAGACATATACACACACATCACACAGATACATAAACACACATATTATAACCTACCCTCCAGATAACCACATTATATATACACACCTCACACAGATACCACCACACACCAAGCATACACATAGATAACTATACCACACCTACCCCCCCAATGCACCAAATATACACCCCATGCAGATTCTTTCCATATGACCCTGCATACAGAGAAAACCAAGCACCATATACCACCTGTCAAACACACACACACACACACACACAGACACACACACACACACACACACACACACACACACACACATACTTTCTGGCCTTTCAGTGAGGGTGCATGTCTCAGGCTATGCTTGTATACATGTTGGAGGAAGACAAAAATCTCTTCTCCAAGTTTTCCTAAACCAAGTGTATGGGAATCAATTATAATCCACAAATCTTTCTGTTCCTATAAGGCTTATGGTGTACTTAGTGCTAGTATCCCACTTTGAGCCTGTCAGAAGAAAACAAAATCCCTATGCAGTTGTGATACCCTACGGCCGTGCCCCAGCAAGGATGGTATTCTGGGAGAAATCAGCAAAGCCCTGGCTGTTTCTGCAGTAATCCCATAGATCAACAGAAGAAACGCCTTGGAGTGGTTGGATAAATTCTTAGAATAAGCTGGCCAAGCCTTTTAGAATTCTTCCTTGATGTCTTTATATGTCAGCCTTTCACCTAGGAAGACTGCAGAGTGCCACCAAAACCAGGGTGCTGTGCTGTTGGGACAGAGCACACAGCTGCCAGGAAATGTCTTTTGAATCACTGTTGGGAGAAAACTGGTCCAAAGCTGAGGAGGTATTTTAAGCAAGTTTCAACAGGATACACACAGTGACTGTTCTCACTGTTGAAAATATCGACGACAGCTAAATGACCCAGTGGGTCAGGTTAGCACCCACTCAGCTAGACATTTGTTCAGTGGCCTCAATTCCAGAGGGCAAGTGCTAGCAGAGCTTCAGAGGAAGGAGTGGCCCGGAGGGCAAGGTTGGGCTTGGCCAGCAAGGTCCTTGGCAGTGAGAGCTCTGCATTGCTGGTAAGTGTGGGATTTAGTGGGATTGTGTAGGCTGGGATGTGTTCTCTGCAAGGATCTAACACCAGAGATGGAAGTTAGGGTGGTGGGAGAAAGGCTTATGTGCCAGAAGTGGGGGTAGGCGTCACAGATCACTCTGAAATCCCACTCACATTCAACACACTTCCTTTCGGAGTCTGTATCTTTCTTGCTTAGAATCTCTCTGATCGTTTTCTCTTTCTGTAACAAGATAATGGGAGCTGTGTTCTTGATAAGCAAAAGGAGATTAAGTAGCTGACAATTTTGCCCACTCAACTTCCAAGACTGGGTGGTCCCATTCTTTGAACCTCTGGTGAGGATTTCTCCCATTAGGTCATATTATGGCACAGAGGCAGAAGGGATACAGCAGCTTTTAGAAGCCAAGGGGGTACGCCATAGCCTTGCTTCATGACAGTCCACGCTCTCAAGAACTAACTTTCAGCCTTAATTGTCCCTTCATCCATAAATGCACACTAAGCCAGTTCTTAAGTTTCTAACATCCAACACTGCCTACCACACTAAGGAGTAAACTTCAAATGAACTTTGTGGGACAAATTATATCCAAGACACGCCTGAATTCTAGGAATAGTAAACTATTTAGAAAATTGCCATCAATGGGGAATAGTTCAGACATGAATAAACTGTTTATTCATAAAATAGAAGATATATGTATATATAAGTTCTTTATTTATACAAAATAAACTGAAAATTTTAATAAAGAGCAACTTACTAAAATTGACATGTACTCACATAGCCTTGAAACTAGTATCACAAACAGGAAAATGAAACCAGCTGGGTGTAGTGGACCATACCTGTAATCTCAGCACTTCAGAGGTAGAGGCATGAGGATCAGGAGTTCAAAGTTAGTCTTAGCTATGTAGTGAGTTCAAGATCAACCTGGTCTTCCTGAGATTCTCATATCAAAAGACAATGAGTGAACAAATAATAAAAAAAGAAAAAGAGAGATAAATAAGAAAAAATAAGGTGAGTCTACTCATTAGTCTAAGAAGTTTTTGTCTTGAGTGCTTGACCTCCCTCCCTCTGTCACTTTCTGCCCTGTCCCCTTTTCTCCAGCCAATCATTGGTCAGTGTTCTGCAATAGTCATTTGCATTCATTAGGATTTGATTGTCATGGATTTCATGGTCATGGAATTGGTGGCCATGGATTTTATGATGAATTTAATGGTTATAGAGTTGATGATCATAGGTTTGATGGTCATAGAGTTGATGATCATGGAGTTGATGGTCATGGAGTTGATGGTCATGAAGTTGATGGCCATGAAGTTGATGACCATGAAGTTGATGGCCATGAAGTTGATGACCATGAAGTTGATGGCCATGGATTTGATGGCCATAAATTTGATAGTCATGGATTTGATGGTCATGGAATTCATGGTCTTGGAGTTGATAGGCATGGAATTGATAGCCATGGAGTTGATGGTCATGGAGTTGATAGCCATGGATTTGGTGGCAATAGATTTGAACACCATGTTTTTCATTTTTCAGTCTAGTTTCTTCAACTCATCTTGTCTCTTTTGAGATTCACCAATGCCTTTTCTATATTTAAAGAGATAATTCATTTTCATAGGTGATTAGTGTCATAACACACACATACAATCAATCAATCTATCTATCTATCTATCTATCTATCTATCTATCTATCTATCTATCTATCTATCTATCTTTTCCAGTGAACTTCTTTGTGGAGTTTTATCTCTGGGTTCTGAATACTACAAACAAACCTCACTAGGCATTCGTCCATAAATTCTTAGGCAGACTTCTGCTTTCTTTCTTTTTCTTTTTGTTAGGAAAAAATATAGAGATAGGAAGCCTGCACCAGTGGGTAGATAAACACTCAAGCTTTCAGTAAATTGTGAATTGTCCTTCACATGGTCATAGCTTTTTAGGATCATACACTATGGGCATGAGACAGTCCTGATTCCTCTGTAATACTTGGTAATTTTTACCGTTCTATGGTTTGTTTTCATTGTCTGTGTATTAGTGTTTTGCCTACATGTATGTATGTATATACACCACACATATGGCTGATGCCCACAAAAGACTGAAGAAAGTATCAGATCCTATGAACTGGAATTACAGAAGAATGGCTGTGAGCCACCATGTGGGTGCTAGAAATGGAACTTGGGTCCTCTTAGGTGCTAAACTATCACTCCAGCCCCATGTTTTACAGTTCTCATAGGTGTGTTATGGTATGTTGGATCTCCCTAATGGTTAGTGATTTATAATGTCATCTTATTAAATATTCTTGTTATCTTGGGATAAGCATCCTTTCACTTGTGTACTACTTCTCATTCCTTCTCGGTATACATTCAAATCTTTCATCTACTGTTCGTAATTGTTTGTTTTCCCATTACTGAGTGTTGGGGGATTTATAAAACATATTTTGGGTACTAGTTTTGTGCTATATGGTTTAAATACACAGAGAATTAAGAACTAAACCTTGATAAGAATGAAGAACTAAACCAATTCCTTGAGGAAATGGTGGTCCAGTGAAAATCTTTGGGTTTAGTCAACATCCACTTAGTCTGATAAACAGGTGGTTGTTGAGCAGTTTAGAATTTTACTGAATAGAACAAAATCTGATGAATATAAAAGTTAGCCTTTAATTTTTCTTTTTGATATTATGCACAAAATCACACCAATATAAATGTTGTCTTTTGACCCTGCCAAATAAGAACAACGTTCCCATGTTTAGGAACACACCACCCTCCTAGCCAGGATTTCTTTGAACTCACGCCCTCATCTGTTCATCTGTTCTTGACATTGGTGACTAGTTAAATTATACTGACTAGTAGAATCCATGGTCCATAATAACAAATACTTCCTACAGCTTCGGCGACCCACAGTCAACCGCAGTCAGGAAAGATCCTATGGAGATTTCGGAAACAAACAACTCCTAGGACGAAAGTGTACACCGTTCTGAGAAGGATGGGGATAGCCTGCATGCTCCTTTCTGCTCAGGTCTGAGTCAGCACGCTTACACTGTCTGCCCTCTGTGTCCCTTAGTCTCCCAAGAGACATCTCGGCTTTCAGATAGACTATATCAACATTGAAATGCTCAAATTTAAGTAATCTTTATTTTTCTTAGCAATGACCCCCCAATGTAAAAGAGTATTGATGCTGGCAACGTAATTATAGCATGCTGCTATTGTTATCCAGGCCTCCTTTGACTTCAATATCTAGTCTTTAACTGTGGCTGGTGCAGGCATGCATGTGTGCATGTATGCATGTGTACACGTGTGCATGTATGCATGTATCCATGTGTGTGTGCAGCTCAGTGTGATCATCAGACGTGTATGATGATCATACACATGGATACACAGACCTGCTACTGTAAATAAACAGTTATAGAATGTCACTCACCTGTGGATATATGCCCACTCACCTGGGAGACTAAGGGACATAGAGGGCAGACAGTGTAAGCGTGCTGACTCAGACCTGAGCAGAAAGGAGCCTGCAGGCTATCCCCATCCTTCTCAGAACGGTGTGCACTTTTGTCCTAGGAGTTGTTTGTTTCTGAAATCTCCACAGGATCTTTCCTGACTGCCGTTGACCGTGGGTCGCCGAAGCTGTAGGAAGTGAAACATGGGCCAGGGAACTATCTGGTTTGATTTGTTATTATGGACCATGGATTCTACTAGTCAGTATAATTTAACTAGTCACCAATGTCAAGAACAGATGAATAGATGAGGTTCAAAGAGGTCAACTCTTGTATCCAAGGCTGCAAAGGCCAGGTAAAAGCAGGAGGCAATCTTTGAGCCAGTTGATAAGTAAAATCCCAGTCCACAGACCCTGTTCACATCTGCCTCTACAGCCTCCTCTGCTTGGATGCGATGGCAAGCAAACCTCTATTACTCAGAAGGGCTTGAGAAACTCCCTACCTCTTTAACGTCAAGCTCCAGCATGCTTCACTGGAGTTTTCAATCAAAGCCCGCCCTGGATTTCACAAAACAAAAGGCCACTTTCATGCACTGACTGTTGGCAACTGGAAAACACGCCAGCCTCCCACTGAGCCCAGCCTGTCGTCAGGGTTCAGTTGTGGACACTCCAGTGCCAGCTCTACACCAAAACACTTTCAGTCACAGCAAACAGGGGCACGGAGAAGAGAAGGCTTATTTTTTTTTTCTTGCCGTTCCAGATCAGATAACACTGCCCGATTAGTTCCTCTACTGAGAATTCACACCACATGTGCCCACATGCCAGGCTTTTGCTAAAAGGCCACTAGCTATATTGCTTCCTGCATAGTCACTAATGTTCTGCCTCATGCCTTCCCTTCTCCACCTCTCTTTCCGGTTCCTCCCCTTGAAGTAGTACAAATGCCTGCAAAGAAAAATGTGTCAACAGGTGAAATTTATAGGAGTCTCTGGCCCATTCAGAAATGTGAACCACAGGCATCCCCAAAGGAAAGAGAGCGTCCCCTTACCCACACAGTGCTTTCGAATCATGCCTGATTCGGTCGCACCAGAGCTGGCTAAAGAAACCAGTTATCTTTTTCACAGAATCAAAGCGTGAGGCTCCCATTTGGGAAGGGTGCTTTGATGGATGTCTGTGGGATTACTTAGTTGCAGCCCCAGGGGAAAAAAAACCCACCCAAACTGGCTTAGTCACCAAAGGGATTTATTGACTCACAGAAGCTGAGAGGAGTAGGCTAGCTCTGACACACCATTTAGGCTCTGCCTATCAGTAACACCTGGCCATTTCTTTTGTTGCGTCAAAGCCTTCGACTGTGTTGTCTTCAGCATGGAATCCTATGTGCACCGAAAGAGTCTCTTGAGAGCCAGTGCACTGTCTTATGTTCAATCTCAGTCACCTCTTTTCAGAGCACAGAGTAAAGAATGTCCCCGAGTCTTACTGCTGTGGCCTTTGTGGTCCATGCTGATGACTGAGACTGGGTTACAAGCGTTACCCTGGGGCTGGATGTGGAGACAATTTAATGGCACTCCATGACAACTAGGAGGACTTGGACCACGGTGAGTTTTTGCTTTAGAAGAGGTTTGGGTATACAATCCAATATTCATCTCCACTGCCCTCTTGAGCAGAATATAGGAATTCACAATAAAGCCAGACATTCTTAAAGAGAGAGTACCCACAGATGTCACCTCTAGGCGCAAAGGCAGCCCGTCGAAGTGTATAAATGCATTAACATGTAACACTGACTCCAGACTCCCTTCCAAGTCTGTGGAAGACCCATAGTTCATTCTTCACATGGGAAGACATGTTGCTGATTTGACACTGATGCCTATTGCAACAGGCCTTTCTTGTCAGTTTAACCTACTTTTTGGCTTAGAAATTATTTTTAAGAAGCTGTGCTTGTTAGTACATGATACTGTAGAACCTCTACCTCATGATATGCCTCTACAGCCTCTGGTTCTCCTGGGAATTGGACCATGGAAAACTGTAAAGTTTGTGGCTATGCAAGTATGCAGACACGGCCTTGAGTTTTCAGCATGAAATCTAGATCATGCTAGGAACCCCTGAATTCAGGGTAAAGAGGACAGGTGTGCACCAGGAGCTCAGTGGTGAGCCAGCCTAGGGAAACAGCAAGCTCCCCACCGAGGGAGGGACTGTCTCAAGGGAATGAGGGGAGTGTGATTGGAAGGCACCAATGCATAAGACTCCCAGCATGCACAGAGAAAGCCAGTCGCCAGGCAGCCATAGACAGCAGTGAGCAGGAACCCTTCTCAAACAAGGTAGACAGTGAGGACTGACACCCAAGGATGTCTTCCAACTGTCACATGTGCACCATGACATAAGTGTGCGTACACACACACACACACACACACACACACACACACACACACACACGAGCCAGCCAGCAAGCAAGGGAGAAAGAGAGAAAGAAAGGTAAAAAATGAGAAAACCTTGGAACCCAGGAAGACTTTAAAAGTACTTTGATGGCGTTTTGGTTCCCAGACTTAAAGAAGTGACTTATCACATCCTTGCGTCTGGTTGTGCTCTTTGTCCATTTGTCCTTCTGAATCAATGTCTGTGACCAGGTTACTTTTTCTACTGCAAAGTGTCGATGCAAATGCTCAACCTTTGAACCAGTGAACAATTGTTCTGGATCCATGCTTCCTTTCTGAAGGCATTTCGCTGTTTACTTTGTACCAGAGTCTCTGCTGAGCCCATGACTTCATTTACTCCTCATTCCTCATCAATGACACAGAGATTATTCTTAGTCCCATTGTTTCCAGGGTGAAGCCTGGACCTAAAATTGTTTAGCTATGTGACTCAAATTCACCCAGTTTGAACCGGGGGTCTGAAAATCCTTGCTATACAAATAAGACAAAGGCTTTCCGTTGTTCACCCCAGTAAAGCACAGGAAGGCATACCTAAAAATAGTGTGCTAGATGTTATATTGTCCGTAGTATTGAGCTTAGTAAGGGAAAGTAAGGAAGCAGGATAGAGAGAGCTGCCATTTCCCTCACTGAGGTGGTGGCAAAGTGACTGTTGAAGTCCTTGGAGCAGGCTGAGCTAAGGTCCATGAGAAGGTGTCCCAGATGGATGGTGTGTGTTGACCATGCATCCCAAGGACTGGCCTATGTGAGCTAAGCATACACCCCAGAGACTGGCATGTCAGTCAGAGATACATAGGAAGGCCCTGCCTCAAGAAGAAGATGAAGAAGAGGAAGAAGAGGAGGAAGAGGAGAAAGAAGGGGAGGAGGAGGTGAAGGAGAAGAAGGAGGAGAAGAAGGAAGAGAAGGAAAGGAAAAGAAAAATTCTATTCCAACTGTGTCTGGGGAGGTAAAGTCTTTAACCCAGCTAATCCATGGTGGGGAATGGAATGACCAAATACAACAGGGCTGTGACGAAGGGCAGATGTGGTTTCGATTCTGTTTACTAATGATTATGTCACTACATCACTAATTTTATTATTATGTTGTTCTGATCACTTTTAATCGCTTGAACCAAATGAATTAAAAGACCTCATTTTTGCTCTCATTTTAACCCGAGTAAAGTTTGTTTTACAAATGTCAGAGCAGCGGGTGAGCTTTTCAGCAAGCCGAGAAGCTGTGGCAAGGAGATACAGAGGTAGGGAGATGGTTCAGTGACTGAGAGCATGCACCTCTCATGAGAGGACCCAAGTCTGGATCCAAGCATGCAGAGACTGGACTCTTGCTGTGACAGACCTGCTCCGGTTGTATCGGAAAAGATTGGACCTTTGAGCTAGAAAAGCTGTCGGGTCAGAGCGCAGAGGGCTCTTCTGTGGGGAAGACAAGAATAGCAGAATTGGTGAAGATGGTGGCTTGTGAAGTTTCGGAGGGAAGCGACAACTATGTGGGGTCTTTTGTATGCTTTAAGAATATATGATTCTGGTCATCTGGAGACGAAGAATGAGAGGCCAGAACCTCTAAATTAAAAAATGTCGTTTTGGGGTTGGGGATTTAGCTCAGTGGTAGAGAGCTTGCCTAGCAAGCGCAAGGCCCTGGGTTCGGTCCCCAACTCCAAAAAAAAAAAAACGTCGTTTTGCTGAGACAATTGATACTGGTCATCTGGGGCCCAGGAATAGTTGTGATTAAGAAAAGATCAAGCTGGGTGTGGTGGCCTACACTTCTGATCACAGCACTTGGGAAAAAAAGGCAGGACTTCAACAAACCGAGGTCCAGGACAGCCAGGAAGGGCTACAGAGAGAAAACCTGTCTCGAGCAAACGAGCAAACAGAAACATGGCTGACGTAAAACCTTCTAAGAAGTGTTTACTCGAGCTCTGTGTTCGGAAGCTGCGCTCTGAAAGGGGCCACGGCTATACCTTGCGCTGGCAGCCAAAGTTGATGGTGTATAAGGATCACCCAGACGCTATTGGTTTTGAAGGCGTGGAAGGGTCACAGAGGGCAGCTAAGGCCTCGGTACTGTGAAAGGTTGGGAGGAGCCTTCGGCGAAGAAGGTGTAACGTCAGTTGCAGCACAAGGTCCAGGCCTGAAGAGCCATGCAGAGAAGAAGTTGAGGCTTGGCACCATGTGGCAAGTTCAGTTTTTAAAGAAAGCCCGGGCCATTTGTGAGGATGCATCCTTAGTTGTGGTGGAGATCCCAGCACGTTGGAGAACAGGACTATGGGATGACAACCACCACCAAGAACAGCAGTGACTGTGGTGAGGAGCCAGTCTGCTTATGTGTACTGTGGCAGGCTCTTTGGAACCTGGAAGGCCATGACTTCTAGAACTGTAACACAGATCTTTACTCTATTGGTCTTCGGTTTTGCTTTGGTCTGATCGACTGTGTCCTGGTTCTTTCCTCTTGGAATACGAAAGTATTTAAGGTAGTTTTGCTTTTACAAGAGCCCAGAGTTGAGAGACTTCTGCATTTTGGATGTTTTAGAGCGACTGGATATTTAGAGTGGCTTGACCTTTGAAAAAAGACTGGATGTTGCAAATAGCCTGAACCTTTAAAATGTTTAATTTTTTTAAAAAAGACCATGGAAATTTCAAAAGTTGGAACGTTTTATATTATGATGTTTGTATTAATGTGTGATCTTGTGGATGAACAATAAAGGAAAGGCTATAGTTTAATAAGTAGCATGTTTTTTTGTGGCGAGTTGACACGGGATCAATTTCACTGTTGTTTTTGTCAACTTGACACAAACCTAGACAACCAGGAAGAGGCGATTTCTGAGTGAGAAAATGCCTTTTTAAGACCTGGGTGTAGACAAATCTGGGGGGTGGTGTTGTTATAGGACATCACCAGAGGTGACCACTCAGACACAGCTTACAGGCAATTGAAAGCCTGCATTCCTACCGGGTAGGACAACACTCAGACTTCAGAATCCAAGCGCGATGCTTCATATTTAGAGTAGGTGGCTTTTAAGACCAAAAAACAACATTCTAGTATCTCTCTCAGAAGCTGGGGGCGGGAGGCTGTGTTGTGTAAGCAAGCAGTTTAGTAAAAGCTAAAATAAGTTATCTTGGGCATCTTCAATAGTTTGGTAGTTTTCCACCCACTTTTCCGTCAAGGGGTTCAAATTTTAGTTAAGACTAAAGTAGCTTCAGTAAGTGTATCTACAAGATAAGGAGGCTCTGCACTGTCTGCCCTGTCACATTGCCTTGATGGGTGATTGATGTAGACCCGGTGTGGTGGCCACGCCTTTAATCTCAGCGCTCAGGAGGCAGAGGCAGGCAGATCTTTGTGAGTTCAAGGCCAACCTGGTCTACAGAGTGAGTTCCAGGACAGGCAAGGCTACAAAGAGAAACCTTGTCTTGAAAAAAACCCAAAATAAACAAACAAACAAATAAATACCACCACTATGAATGGTTATCATTGTTGTTGTTATTACTGGTGTGGGAGGACCCCGCCATTTTGGGTGGTGGCAGCTCTGGCTGGTGATCCCGGGTGGAATAAGAAAGCGAAGTGAGCTAACCGCCCCCGTGAGAAGCGAGATGGTCAGCAGCACTCACTTCTCCACAGCCTCTGCATCAGCTCCTGACTCTGTTCCTGCTTTGAGTTCCTGCCCCATCTCCCTCAGTGCTGGAAATAAGAGATAAAATACACCTTTTCCTCCCCAGATTACTTTTTGGTCATGGTGTTTTACAACAGCAATAGGAACAGATATGTTATTCCCCATCGTGAAATGAGCTAATTCAAGGCAAATCGGGGTATGTAAAGGCAGGTCTATTGGGGAGTATGTTTACTGGTCCCAAGGAAGTAGGCCAGGGAAGTCACTATGGGGAGGGAGACAGAGGGGAGGGAGAAGAGAAAGAGAGAAAGAGCATGTGCAGGAAGAGGGCAGAGGGCAGAGGGCAGACGGCAGAGGGGAGAGGGGAGAGGGGAGGGGGCAGAGGGGAGAGGGGGGATTTTTGGATTGTATAGGCAAGAATCTCTGGGAAAGGGGAAGATCAGCCTCTGGGCTGCGAAGTTCAGAGTAGCAGGCTGAGTATGCCGAGTAAGGACTGAGGGATGCTGGGAGAACCTGGAGGCCAGGCCCACTTTGGTACGTTAAATATGCACCTCAGCCCCTTGTCCCAGGTCGAAAACCCAACAAGGAACAATAATAAAGATACCAATGAAGTTTGCAGCTACAGTTTGCCAGAATCTAGCCCACAATAGGTATACCTCAGCTAGGCGCGCCCTCCTGGTGGCACATTTCCCCTCTAATGCAGGCTTGTGTGGACCGCTCACCAACCACACCACAGGAAACTTCTCCTTTCCCCAGAGACCTCGAAGAAGGAACCTTGCCTTGGCCTCGTGGGCCTGACCTCTGCTCAGAACCCACACCTGGCTGTCTGTAAATGACTCTTACCCAAACCATAACCAGCTTCAGGGTCTCTCTTGAACCCCAGACCAGAAACTTTTCAGCAGAAAGGGCAGACAGCTGCAAATGTGGCCCCTTGGTCCTTTTATAAGGCCACCAACTCCGCCCATGGGAGCAGCTTCATGACCTAACGATCTCACGGAGGCCCCACACCTTAAATGCCAAAACCTCAGGGGATATGATTTCGACATAGGCGTTTTGGAGGAACACCAACTTTCAGGCCAGAACATATCTGAACATCCCACAGGTCATATAGATATGCATGTATAAACACAGGACAAAGGCGACGGAAGGAAATTGGGCAGAAACAGAAGTGGTTTTGTGTTATATCATCTGCAGCACCTTAACGCTTTGTAATAAGAACATGCAGGTGCCATACGCTGGCTATTGATAAAAGGACTGAAGATTCCACGACACTGACAGCCTTAAGTACTTCCTTGTAAGCTCCTGCACCTGTGTCTCTCCTCAGTCCTCGTCTGTTAGCTCCTGTACCTGTGTTATTCCCAGCCCAGCTTCTCTCATCGCTATCCCTCCTCTAAAAGCTTGGCAGTGTGAGCACTTTTATCCAGAGGCCGGCTGAAGGGCAGCATCTGCTCCAGAAACACAAGTGGAATTGGCTATACAGAGTCTAGTGTACATTAGTGCAAAAGAGCTCTCATCTGGGTTTAGGAAAGAAGAAATGCCAATGGCACCCTGTGTTTTAGGGGCTCAGTCTGAACAGTAGCATTGGAATGACTTGTCCCGGTCATACGCACTTCCTGGCCAGGAAGATTCCATCATTACTATACCTGTCTGTAGTTGTTTGGTGAAAGCAGGCCTGATGGCTTAACCAGCCCTTATGACAAACATGGACTTCGGGACATGGGTCTAGTTCTCCAACACACACTGTGTGCATGGTCATATGTGACATATGTGAGATGTGGTAAAAGCAGGCCATGATGTTCGCCCTTCCAAGGGATATGTGAGGTAGTAAGGGCATGCTGTGGGGTGAAAATCCTTCCCCGCCTCCTAGCCTCTGTTAATGGAATACTCTTACTGCTCTGTAGACAACCCATTGCAGAAATAAATTATATTATAATTTTATATCATTTCCTCAGATTACCCATCAGACCACTCCTTCCATACTGGCAGATACTTCCTGTTTCTTGGGTCTCTTTTCTACTGTTTCTAGCACAGTTCTTGACACAAAATTGTACTCAGCAAATACGAGTTGAGTGGTGATCACTAAATTATACGCATTGCAAATACGTATATGTACACGCTATATGCTACACGAGCGTAAGCAAGAGCCAACATAACCAGTGTCGTTTAATAAACGCTACCACTTCAGAATCCACAACGACTTCAAGGCCATGTCATGATTTAAACATGGCTGGCACTTCAGTGTTTGGGCAGCAGTGCGGCCGGGCACGTTGACCTTCACAGAGGATACCTTCGGGCTCTCCCAGCGCCGGGTCCGGCAACCACCAATAGGCAGCCCTTGGGCTTCCAGTGCGTTCAGGTACAACTGTGCTCTGACCTTTGGTGCTGCTCGGTTCACCGGCTTGTTTAGACCTCATTACTCTGCTGAAGACCTTGTCTCCATTGCTGTTTCCGTCATGTCCCACAGACCTCACCTCCTGAGTCGCAGAGAAAAATTAGGTCGTTCATCAGGGTGCCTTCTGGTACCCTTTTGATTGCTCTGCCGTTTAGCTGCATCGTACCAGCTGGGAAAGAAAGGCTGGCCTTCTCGGGTTTCAGCAAGCCCCATCCAGGGCCTCCTCTATTACCCCCTACTCCCTTCACATCACAGACCTCTCAAGAGACTCCCTAATTCCTTAATTAAACTCCTATAAGGACCAACCCGTGGGGTACCTTTCTCTACCATCATTCTCCTGTGGTCCCGTTACAGCCTGCTGGTCTGTCTCCTGTTCATTCCATTCCCTGATTCCCCCTCCTACTATGGTGTGCACACCAGGTCATTCGTTTGAAATGGCACACCTGTGCCTTTCACACTGGGTGGGGGAGCTGGGTGCCATCCACACTGCACGGCTGGAGAGCCAGTCCTTTCACTTGGTGTAATTTTCCAAAACCCTAAACAGGGCGAGAGTGGTTAGAGCCATGTTAATAAGCCCTTCTGCCCTCCTTTCTCCCCTTCCTCTGTTTCCTTCCCTTTTGTGTGGAAGTAAACAGTTTGTACACGGAAGTATTCACACCCTGGAGGCAGCAGGACAAAGTGGGGCAACAGCTTGACCTGGCCCCTCGGGGGTCTCTGCTCTCTTGCTTAGTTCACTGACAAGTCCCTGCCCTCTGGGCTCCTTCCTAGCCCCGTGACCTCCGTGTAGCCAGGAGTCAACATTTGTTCAGTCCCTTCCTGTCCTTTGACTGCCTTGCGAGCCCTGGCTTTCATAACCACTGCTCCCCCAGCTTCTCTTACAGCACCAGGACTTCCTTCCACCCCTCTTTGGCTACTTCCTGCTCTGCTAGCTGGGAGTGCTGAGTCCTAGGGTGCTCACCTCTGCCTCGGACTGCTCTCCAGCATCACAGCTTTCTCTGGCCACTTGCTGCCACGTGTGCTCAACACGTGCCCTTCTCACTGCGCGTGCTATCCCTCAGTTGTGTTAGCATCACCCTCTACGTTTCCCAGAGCAGTTGTGACTGACACCCAGGCCTCTAAGGTTTTAGTCCAAGTTAGAGTACACCTTGGTTTTTACTAAATGCAGATGCGTGGTGTTGCTTTGTCTTGCTGCCATAGCTGTTTCTGGGAACTGCCTTCCCAGACTTTGAGGACATTTCTTCAACACATAGTCTCAAAGCTTTAAGGATTCAGCTGTTCTCACGGTCTTCACTCCACTGGTTGCTGAAGCAAACATGCTCTTCTCAGATTCAGAGGCCTGCAGGGGGCCTGCAGGGGGCCTGTAGGGGGCCTGCAGGGGGCCTGCGAGGGGTAGGTGAGGTGATCTCCTTTGATGTGATAGGTGGCCACTCTCCTGCGGCCACCAGCAAGCTTGTTCACATCTAGCTGTTCCCACCTGTGCTCAGGGAGCCAAGCTCTCACTCCAACTGTAACCATTTTTTTTTCTACGTTCTGGAAGAACCGGCAACATTTGACTTGCAGCCCCTTTCTCCGGTGGACTCCCCTCCCCCACCTCTTATTTTATCACAACTCTTGCTTCCTCTTTTGCAGTCAAAGCACCATCTGCCCCCCTCCCCACCTCTTAAAAGGCTCTCACACAACACTTCAGCTCCAGCTAAGGCAGGGCAGTCTTCTCAGGTCTATGTCACTTCTGCAAACATCTTTCTGGATAATGGAGCAGTGGTTGGGGGGGACCTCAGAGAGAATGCCATTGGGTGAGCTCTTTGGGTCCGTAGTATCTCACTTAATTTGTGCCTACTCAGCTCTATGGTTCTGTTACATTTTCTTGGATTTTATTATGGTCATAGAATGCTGCTGAATAAGGTATTTCCCGTCAAATACATCTATACACAGATAGTTCCAGTCTATTATTTTTAAAAAAATAAATTAATGCGCTATAAAATGCCGCGTGTTCAGTGGAAACCATGCACCAGATCTGTTTTTTCCCTGAGAACGGAAGCGTGGTATGTGTTACAAGAAACACTGGGCAGTCAGTGAGGTGGATCCCCAGGTCAGACACCAGATCTCAAGGATTGGCCAGGGATCCTCCTCTAGGTGGGTCACCGATTGTCCATGGGTGGGTGCAGGAAATGCACCGTGGTTTATCGAGCAGCAGCACCATTGTAAGTTGAGCATCTGTGTACACGGACGCTGATTTTGATGTTCGTCTTCAAGGTGTGCACACAGGTCTTTAATAGAAATCTACTTTAGCTGCGTGGATACTCTGTGGTGAATTTTTGTGTTTAACTTCACAAGAAAACAACAACTTTTTCTTTCTTTCTTTTCTTTCTTTCTTTCTTTCTTTCTTTCTTTCTTTCTTTCTTTCTTTCTTTCTTTCTTTTTTTTCAATGCTCACTTCTCTCCAGGTGACAGAGAGTGACCGAGAGGATGGGTAAATGTGTGGTGGGAGATGTTTAAGTTACTTACTCATGTGCCAGTCTGTTGTAACACCTATTTCTACTATCCTAACAAAAAAGCCTATGGTGACCTGTTTGCCAGCACTGTTTGCCTGCCCCACCCCCCCCCCCTCCCCTCCCCCTCTACCCCCCCTCCCCCTCCACCCCCACTCCCTTTCCTTGCTGGTTTCCTTGGTTGTGCTCTTGCTATTGGCTGCTCCCTGGAGCTTGTGCTCGCCAGCTGTTACTGAAACAAGCACCAGAAGAAAGGAAGTTGTAAGAAAAAGGTTTCTCGGCTCACACTTGGTGTCCTTTGCCAGCTCCTGTTTAATAGTGACCCAGCAGTGGGTGACATAGGGAGCTGCCTGGGCAAACACATTCACTCTGTGGCTGGGAAGTGACAGGGATGGCCCTGGGTCCTAGTGTCTTCTTCAAGACCCATCTTCCAGGGGCCACATGGTTTCCTACTAGACCTAGCATCTTAAGGGCTGGACCATCTTTCTGTTCCCAAACTGGGAACCAGGCCTTCAACACATGGGCCTTCAGGGTATGCAAAGAAAGGTGCATCTCGCAAAGATGTTTGCATTTAGCATTCGTCCTGTGTTCCCTCTCTGCTTCCTTTCTTTTTAAAAAGAAATTATTGAAAATCCATCCAGTGTGTTCTGATAATGATTTCCTCTCCCAGTTCCTCTCACATCCTTCCCTCCTCCTCCTTACACATACAACCCTCTCTCTTTAGAAAACAAACATGCAAACAGAAAAGCAAACAAATCAGAATAAATAAACATCAAAAAGCGTGCAGGGGAAACACACACACACACACACACACACACACACACACACACACACACACACACCCCACTAGAAACACCAAATCATAAAACACAAGCAAAGCATTGTGAGAGGAGAAGTCTATGAAACCACCAGTGAGTTAATTCTATGCTGGCCACCTACTGTCTACTGCTGTGCGTGGGGCCTACCCTTCAGTGTGGTTAGGACACTCGGTGAGACGCCACTGGAGAAAACGGATTGTTCCTTTCCGAGTGGTTGTCAGTTGGAGAAGGCTAGAGAAGGGAGATCTTGTCCACTTCCCTCTGGCGCTGGGACCCTGTCTGGCTTGACCTGTGCAGGCCCTGTGCATGCTGCCACAGCCTCTGTGAGTTCGTGTGAGCATCAGTCCTGTTATGAATAGAAGACACTGTTTCCTTGGTGCCATCCTGTAGAGGGCCGCTATAACATTCGCCACCACAAGATGGCGGTGGCTTCCACTGCGCCCCACATGGAAGGCCAGGATAGCTTCCGCCATTACAAGATGGCGCTGGCCTCCGCCGCGTCAGCCGACTTCCTTTCAGGAAGTTAACTGTGCGCATGTGCAAGAGTGCCTTCGTGCCAGGTCTTTGCCCACTCCGGGGTGTGCCTAATGAGATCATGGGTAAGCGACCAATCAGGTGTGGACACGCCACGCTAGGGTGTATATAAGCAGCGCCATTCTGGGGCTTGGGTCTCTCCTCTTCAAGATGCAATAAACGCTTTGCTGCAGAAGGATCCTGGTGTCCGCGCATCGTTCTTGCTGGCGAGACGTTGGGCGCGTGACACCATCCATCCTCTGACTCTGACAATCTCTTCTCTTTCTTTTGCAATTTTATCTACTCCGATGATTTCAACTTTCATCTGGGCAGACTCATGCTTCGAGAATAAAACACTAAAACTAGCAACGTTTCTTTGATAGTTTTTAAGCCCCTCTACTAGGTCTCTTGGTTATAACGTTTAACATTTTAGTTATATTTACGTTGCGTAGCTATATTTCAATTTGTCGATGTCATAAATTTTAATGGCCGATTCTGGCCGAATATTTGGCATAGTAAATAATGATATTACAAAATGTACTCCCGAAACAATCGAACTCGATTTAGTTGGGTTGTCTAATTTACTTAAGAGGAGAGGTAAACCGGAGAGATACATTTATCTCTGTGACAAATTACACTAATGAAACCTCAATTTAGAGTATTAGGGTTAAGAACACAGATCTCAGCACAGTTAACAGCCTCATTCACGGCCTTCCACTTAGAGTACCAAAAGGGTTTGTTGAGAGCACTTGTGCAGCGAATAGAATCGCACTTCCAGCTCCTACCTTTAGAGATGTAAAATAACACAGCACACCATAAGTACGCGCTTGCCTTTAGCTCTGACCTGCAGCTCCCACTGTCCAGTCTAGGGAAATCGAGCTCAGCGAGATGGATTGATCCATTGCAGCTGAAATACTCTGGCTTCCCTGTTCTCAAGTCTGTACCCTTTGGGGAGGGCACTATTGGGCTATCATTATACACTAGGCCTCTGTCTTTTTCGCACATCCCGTGAGTAGAGGGATCCTTGGTCTGATTTGAATATTTTGTGTAATTATGCTAAGGAATGAGAGTAGTTCCTTGTTATTAAATCTCACCTTAGAAATAATTTTTTATTTTGTTCCTTGTAAGTTGCAGAATATCTATGTAGAACTGCGTCTATTACACACATTATACTTCTGCCTTAAAATTTCTTGAGAAGATAAGAATCTTGACCAACTATCTGTAATGCTCTGTGTTTATGGAAATTAATGTACCCTGTAGAGTAAAATAGGACAAGATTTAGGGCCAAATCTGCTGTGGACTGTCAGAATTCCTTTCATTGGCTTTTTTTCTTAGTAGCTTCCACACCATGACTCCGTTTGAACCACACTTAATACGAAGCTGTATTTGTAAGAAAACGGACAACTGATGGCTGAGACTTCCTCTTCAAAAGCAGGAAGTGAGAGTTCATCCATTAAGCACTGTGCACTGCCTGAGTGTTCCCAGACACGGACAACTCTTTTGTATAGAGTCTGCCTTGCACATTCCAATTGTCTGCTACAAAACTTGGCATAAAAAATTGTAATTAAAATGAATAATCAGATCATGTCCCTCTTTCTGTTAACATATGAGAGGAGGCAGAAACCCGAAACCATGTCTTTACCCCTGTTTGGTCTTACCATGTTCTTGGCTTAAGCCTGGACTCTTCTGCCAGTTGGCATGAGGGTATGATCAAGTCATGCATCCTGTTCTGCCCTGACTCCTTCCTCTTGAAAATGGTGATGGTGGTAGTAATGTGTATGGGAAGCATAATAGGTTATCTACCTTCCAGGTTATTTGTGAAGATATAGTGTGTATAAAGTGCCTGCCACCTGTGTGTCTGACAAATTACCCAACGTTAAATGCATTAAAGTACCATGGGAGTCCAGAAGGAGAAAGCAATGATTTCCAGGTTGGCTGTCCACCAAGGACACCCGGAGAGACTGTATGATCTTGGAGAGTCTGAATGGTAGCACATATTTGGAATAGAAAGCTCCACTCCACCCCCAGATGGTCTCTGCCTCCTCCACCTACTAAAGTGACATCCACACTTCCCGTGTAATCTTTACTCACACCTCTTACAAAGACAGCATGTCACCCTGACCTGGGCAGCCGTGTCGGGCTTTCCAGAAGTCTTCAAGCTTGAGGAGTGGGAGGCACCATGACCTGCTCAAGGGGAACAGGGGGAATTGATGCCAGACGGTGGCAGGTGGCTATGTTCACTCAGCAGTTAGTGGCAACTGAAAGAGGTGTGTGGGTATCTTTTTCCCCAGAGGCCATTCATTTCTCTCCAGCTGAAGGAGCAATGGGCTGATCCGAGGCAGGACCGAAAGTTCAAAGGAATTATGACAGATGAGCCCAGCACCCCTGAGTTTATCTGAATAACAACGCATAAGCGCCGTTCAGTGTTGACGAAGCTGTGCTGGCTGTGAAGGCTGAGGGGGAGACTCGGAGCTGAGCACGGAGGGCAATGAGGCTGCTTAAACGTGCACAGGTCTGGATTAAAGTGGAGTAGCTCTTGGACCGCTCGGGTCTTCTTAATCTTCAACTGGGACTGAGACTAGTCTCTACGACACGGGTAATCCATGACACGGATAAAGAAGTGTCTGACGGTAAACCCTAAACTCATGACGAACGAGCCTTCTGACCAGAGTGCAGGGCAGCAGAGCCATGGCTTCCTCAGGGCCATTTGGGCTCAATCTACCTTTTCCTCACACCCCCTCTCCCTCTTCCTTCATTGTCTCCTACCCCTTCCAGCTCCTGCCCAACTAAATCAAAACATTAACAGGACCTTTTCCTACCAAAAGTTCAGTGCTGTGGCGTGCAGTGAGCAGGGGGGCGCTGACCCTTCCTACCTGGAGATCTAAAGCAGAAAAATCACTACTGCTACTGACGTCGGTGCATGAACTCACTTGGGGTGATTCAAGGGAAGTAGCCTGGTCCAACTCCAACGCTGTCGTCTTGTCATGAGAGCCAGGACTGTAAACTTCTCTCATTCATTTATTCTCTTTGTTTGAAGCCGTTTTATAACTTTTGGGCTGTTTGGTATTTATTTTTTCACTAGTATCCTAGTGAGGGGGAAGTGGTACATGCTGGGTGGGGACTCCCTGCTTCCACTTTGCCTTTCCCTGTGAAGTCAGGTACTCACAAGAAAGGACTAAGACCACACGCAGCGTGTGTTAGCCGATGCCCAGTGGCCTGTAATCTCCCTCTCCGTCTGTGCCTCCATTTCCTGGCTCTCTAACGTATCCGCGTGTGCTTTTTCTGCCACGCTGCCAGGATCAGGAGTCAGCAGAGATGGTTCAGGCTCTGTGTCTATTATGAAATAATTGTCTTATCTGCATGATAATACGCACATATATTTCGGCTAAATTATCTACATCCTTAAGTACTCATTCATGCTCCGGAGAAGGTGATGAATGCCCCCAGATGCTTACATGTGGTGAGATCATGAAGAGAGGCAGGGCAGGGCACCTTGCCAACTGTTTGGGTGGCTATTCGTCAGGAGAATGAGTCACGCCTACAGCCTCGGCTGTCCCATTCCTGATACTGCTTTTGATATGTTTCACTGGAAAGAGGCCAAGGGCCCCACACCAAAATCCAGTCCATCCCCCCCTATTGACAAAGGTATATTTCTATGCCGATTTTCTTCCTCTCTGTTGTTACAGGTGACTTGTGTCTCCCTAGGTGTGATATTATGTTTTGTTTCAAAGCTAGGACACTACCCTATTTTATGTTCTTTATTTGATTCTTGAAATGTTCACCCAGAATGTACTGTGGTGCTTGGGGAAGCCTTTACCTACAGACAAGGTGATCTGCTTTTCTTGCAGTCTGTACCAACCAACTACCCCCAAGCTCTCATCAGCTCAATACTGGGTGAAGGCTTTACCAATGCGTCACGCCCACATTAGATGCTGGGAGGGAGGAGAGAGGGCATGCTTTGTTGTGGACAGGGCCGCAGAACTCAGGGTTGGTGTGAGCAGAGGCAAGGCCACACTGGAGCCATCTGCTAGGATCCGAGGTAGTTCGGTGGGCAGGCTGGTCTGCAAGCTTGTGACGTGAGAACTATCTTGTTGCCATGCAGTGGGCAGGATGGCGCCCTAACTCCTTGGGTAGCCTTTGTTTTCTTAAGATGGACTGAGCTGACCTTACCTCTCCTGCTGTCCTATTGTCTTAATAAGTAGTAGTGGGCTTGGGGAAGCCTCAGGGAGGGCTGATCTAAAGTAAGCAGAAACCCAGGCAGCTTCTCCAAGACAGTCTCCAAGGCAATCTCTAGGGCAGGCTGTCTGCTTGGATCCCGCAGTAGCGACAAAGGGCTACGTGAAGGCTTAGATGAAAGGAAGCCATGTTGTGCAGGCAGTGGGAACAGGGAGTCAGTCGTATTTGTTCTGCATTCTGCAGTGCGATGTGCTAAGCTGTCTGTATGACCTTGACAGCCTGGCTCTGGGACGTGGGAGGGGCTTAGTTCTTCCTCCGTTTGCTAAATCGGGGTCAGTGTGGATGAGGACACTTGGTTACTTAGAGTGTTTGTTTATCTGCCAAGTTTGGTGATCAATGCAGGGCAGGAGGCCAGGTGTGGTCACATGTCAACGTCGTGATCGGGAAGTGTGGAAATTTCTAGTTTCCACTTCCATCTATTTTTATGACCATCTTTATTGGGTTTGCCATGAGTCTGGAACGTGCAAACTGTGTGATTCAGAGTGAAACTTTATAACGTTTAATTCATCATCCTGAAACTGGGCAATTTTTTTTTCTCTCTAATCACACATGGAACAAGTGTGTAGGACAGGCATTTTGAACTCAGTGAGTCCCTCCTTCCCCTTTGGTGCTAATAAGGCCCCTTTGGAGGCCTTGGCCTTTCTGTGTGTTTTGAGCCTCTCCTTTTCTAGACTTGATGACTTCCCAAGTCATTTTTAAAGAGCTCAAAGCATTGGGAATTGTATAAATGCATTTTAAAATTAAATGCCAATCGAGAAACAAAATCTCACCCTAGGGTATAAAGTGAGGAGATGGCCGCTCCTCCTCCAAGGTGTAGTTACAGGGAAAGCTGTTTTCATTGAGGATATGAGGGAGAGTATAGTCAGAGGCCCTGGAAGAGTCCGGAGCACGGAGAGAAAGTGGAAGACCAAACATGTCCAGTAGACTGAACCAGGCCGTGATAGGAGAGAGAGTGGGAACAAGCAGAGGGGAGGACCGAGGGAAGAAGGAAAAGGGAGGACCAAGAGAGTGCATGGCTGAAATGTCAGGGCTTTACAGGAACCAGAAGCTGGGGGAAGGGAAGCCCATAAACTGGAGAAGTTTAGGGTAGGGGCAGGGTTCGAAGAGCTGAGAAGAGTCCCCTCCAGTACTACGTGAGCTTAGAGACAGCCTGCACTTTGGTAAATAGTCACCACTCTGGTGTGTGATATTTCTGTGTTAACATGAAGTCTGAAAAATCAGCTTAATGACAGGAGAATCACGTTTAGAACCTTCTGCCACTTGTGAAGAGGAGGAAAGCTAGGTAGGAAAGCCGTGCCACACTGAGATGCTATTTCTCCGAAATAAGTTCTTTGGGAAAAATTCAAACCATCTGGGTTAGATTATGAATGTAAGCACAGGATGGAAAGAGGTCTTTGGTACATTGGAATTAATACTTCTGGAATTTTATAATCTCACTGTCCCCATATCTTGACCAATGAAATAAAACCACCCCCTCTGGTTCTACTATTTATGTTTTCCTCGGCTGGGGAAAGGCGGTCAGGTGAGGTTGGAGGGGCATGTGAGAGGTGACCTGAAAGAAACTCCATGTGATTTTTTTTCTTTTATTTTCATATCTCAATTCCCTGGCCATTCCCTTCAGTGCTCGAGGTGTCGACAGCTGGAAATACGCTAAGCTGCAATCCACTTTTCGGAAGTTATTGATATTTCCTAACTGAGGCTCAGTGCTGTGACTTGGTCTAGGTGAAAATGTGCCAAGCTCTTGGGTCTCCTGTGCCTCGTCCAGGCTTATTATAATTTCAGTAACACAATGGCGGTGCAGAAAAGCAGGTTTCTGCCCAGGGCCCCATGCTGAATGGATCTCTTATTCTCAGAATGGCCAGGCATAGACTGGCAAAGCCACCAAGCAGTCATTCTTCTTCTGAGTTATACATTTGTTTGAGTTCCAAAGCCGTTGAGTGTTAGAGATCTAACGTGTTCTTTCTGCAGAGTTGATAGCTGCTTGTACTATGAAAAATTG